>NC_044393.1:101770190-102074118 GCF_006542625.1 Nomascus leucogenys | reverse complement strand
CCACAATGCTTATGTTAATATAATAATAATCGCAATCTGCTTTTGCTGAGGCCCAGAAAATGATAACCCAAAATGAAGGCCTCAGAAGCAAACATTTCTCCCCACTCCCCCTCCTGCTCTTCTGTTTCTGGCCCCTCATTTGCTCCCGAGGCTGGCCAGAGAAACTAGTATCCTCTTTCCCAACATAATCATAGGAACCAGATCCTCTGTTCCCGAAAGTGAGCCATAAAACCTAAAACTACTACTCCAACTTTCCCCACCCTTCTGTGTAAACACTGACCATAACGAAATTACCTGATCTGCCTTGTTTGACTGTGGGTCATAAGACCCCCCATTACAGACAGGGTGCTGCCCCATGCCCAGAAGGAAGGAATTCTGCAGAGAGGCCAAGAAGAATCTAGATGGGCAGATCTTACTGGGCTTTCCCCCTCAGTATATTGGCATTAGATCAGACCCTTTGTGCCCAGTCCTATTTCCACACAGCTGTCCAGTTTGTTGAACCTAAGCATAAAAATGGACAGATTCCTGTCTATCTCTGGGTCTTCATTCTGAAAGCTCCTGTGTAAAACTGTGATCGAATTTGTAACCCTTTTCTTCTGTTCACCTGTTTTCATCAGTTGATTTTCAGTGAACCTTCAGAAGACAAAGGAGAAGCTTTCCCTTGGCCACTACAATGTTTTTGCAGAATGCATCAGACTTGTAATTAAATAATTAGCTGTGTAATTACTGTCTATATTTCTGCCACTAGAATGGAAGCCCCGAGAAGGAAGGCGAGGACTATATTTTATTCACTGAGGTATCTCAGTGCCTGCATATGAGACACTCAATCGATAGTGAGAATTTAGGAGTAAGGAGTAAGGAGGGTCCCATTACTCCTTCAATCATTCAAGAAATGATTAGGGTAAGTGAGATTCAAAGTGCTCACTGTTACCATATACCCTTTCTACCCTCCCCCTCAAGCCTTTTAATAAAGTCATTAGAATTGGAGGAATTCAGGTTTACCCTCTCCCGTTGTCCTGGTCCACACTGATGAGGGTGCTGAGAACAGGGAAAATGCCCCAAGTATAAAAAATTGAAAGATGATGGAGGAGAATCAAAGAATAACTGGTCAGGCGCAGTGGCTCACGCCTGTAATCCCAGCATTTTGGGAGGCTGAGGTGGGCATATCACTTGAGCTCAGGAGTTCGAGACCAGCCTGGCCAACACAGTGAAACCCCGTCTTTACTAAGAATACAAAAATTAGCCAGGCATAGTGGTGCGCGCCTGTAATCCCAGATACTTGGGAGGCTGAGGCAGGAGAATTACTTGAGCTTGGGAGGTGGAAGCTGCAGTGAGTCAAGATCATGCCACTGCCCTCCAGCTTAGGCAACACAGCAAGACTTCATTTCAAAAATGACAACAACAACAAAAACCTCATCTTGGATCACTAGTTAGCAAAATACTTTCCCACCCGCTCCTTTGCATAGGCAACAGAGACACAGGAAACTCTCTGCTTGTCACACATAGGATGGTTGACAGTTTTAGAAAAATACCAAAAGTCCCTCAACCCTCAGTCCTCTCCCTGCTTCTGTAGGAGACGGGGCCCAGTTGCTGACTTCCTGGGATACAGAAAGAGAACAAAGTACTGAACACAATAGCAACACAACCCTTAATCATGGAACCTAAATTCAACAACTGAAAAGACAAAAGATGAGGTGCTTTCCAGCACTTCCAGCACAGAAGAGAAAATAAAAAGCAAAGTCACAAGTAGAGACCAGAGAATGGAAACATTGGATAAGCTTCCAAATGCTCTCAATGCGACCACAGTCAATAGGGCATTAATAAGATTTTATTGAATTAGATTTCTTATATGTTGAAGAGTATCCTTGTTGTCTAGCAAGCCCAATGCTTAATTTCTTCTCTTCAGATGACACAGTGACACACATCTAAGTGGGATACTAATTTTCTACCTACTACCTAGGTGACCCTGGGCAGTTTTCTTATTTAACTTCTTTGAGCCTCATTTGAAAACTAAAGATATTGGTACCTTCATCCAGGGTTGTTGGAGGGCTTTGTGAGATGCAGCAGGCAAAGTGCTGATCTCATTGCTAAGCAGTGAATAAACAACTCTTGGAAGAAAGGCTTCTGAGTGGCAGGCTTTTCAGGCCTGATCACCCCTGTGGCCACTCTGATCACCCCTATGGCCGCTCCTTAGCCATGGCTCCATCCCACATCCTGCAGAACCCAAATGCTCCTAGTCCTGAATATGAAAGCCACTGCTCCAAGTATATGGCTGAGTTTTTTTCTTGCTCTTAAATTCTTGGAAGAAGGAATGGTTCCATCAAGCACCGGTGTCCTTGGCAGTCTCCTGATGCTCAATTTTGGCTAAATTGTGTCAACATCTCAAGCACTCAGCATCTGCAAGCCTGGGACAGGCTCCGGTCCCTCTTACTGGGTGTCTGTAGCTTTGCTGGCTATTGTAGTGGTTACTCATCTGAATGCTCTGGCTTGTAAGGACTAATACAAGCTAGAAATAAGACACTTACTTCTTCCTGTTGAAAATCAGGGGGAAAGTGTTTTCTTCTCCTTTTTCTTAGAGCTTTACCTTAGAAAACTTGTAATTATAAGCACTTTTTTTTTTTTTTGACGGGGTTTCACTCTTGTTACCCAGGCTGGAGTGCAATGGCGCAAGCTCGGCTCACTGCAACCTCCCCTTCCCAGGTTCAAGCGATACTCCTGCCTCAGCCTCCCAAATAGCTGGGATTACAGGCACCTGCCACCATATCTGGCTAAATTTTTGTATTTTTAGTAGAGACAGGGTTTCACCATGTTGGCCAGGCTGGTCTCGAACTCCTGACCTCAGATGATCCACCCTGGCCTCAGCCTCCCAAAGTGCTGGGATTACAGGTGTGAGCCACCACGCCGGGCCTATAAGCACTTTTTCATCTCTTGGAAGTGCATCCTTGTGAAGACTAGACAGGGAGGGCTTTTGTTAGCTTTATGACCTAGGGATCTTGTTCCCAAAGATCTGGAACCATCTTTTTAAAATGCAAACATCAAGGGAGACAGAACCCCTGTCTCCCAGTTTCTGGAGCCTAACATCAGTGGACACTTTGCTCTAATATGCAAAACTACCTTCTATCATGAAGATATGAGAGGCTTTTCCCCCCTCTAAATAAAGCCAGTAAGCAGCTAGTAAAGTTGGGATGAACTATGTTTGACAAATGATGCTGTCAAATCCTCTTAATTAAGTGAGCTACTGTTTATCTTGAAAACATGTATTTAATGGGTTGCATCTGCCTGGCTATGTAAGAGAATTCTGTCTTTGTAATCTTTTAGCATCTTGTCTGTGACGTGCATCACCATTCTGGTTTAATGCTTATTCAAATAAGAAAAGTGTTCTCTTTCTCTACTACCTTTGTGGAGAGGATTTCTAGGTTGGAAGAAGATTTTGTTTTCAATTATATTTCCCCAATCTGCTTTACTATAAAAATTCCACAAGGGAATTTCCAGTAGGTGCACAAAGGACATTTTTGCTACAACTAAACCTTAGTGTAAGTTCAACATGCCTCCCCTCATTTGCATTTAATATTAAGGAGCTCAAGGAAGAAAGAAGGAAAGAAATGCATGTTGAAGTAGTCAGAAAACTTCTAGAATAAGATGCACTTGTGACAAGACCATGTAACAACCTGAATTCACCTAAATAAAGCTGTCTGTAAAGAGTCAGCATCTTCACTCTTCATATTTCTGCTTTGCAGAATTCCCTAGGTCCGCAAAGAAACAACGAGGGTCTGTCTTCTGTCATTCCACCTGAGGGCATAACCCTACTGAACAGCAATGCCATTCCTGTGCTCACTGAAGTTAGTCCTGGTGGAAGCTGACATCACCGTCAGCAAGAGAAAATTTCTCCATTATCATTAGTTGACCTATCAATCTAATACCACTTTCTCCTTACCTTCGTCTGTGTTGCTTTATGAAGGGCAATTTCCTCTTCTAACCAAACTGCAGTGATTATCTGAGATTCTGCACCTACCCATTATGGTGGTCTGGGAAAAGAGGGTTTCGACCTTTATCTGCAGAAGACTCTATATTGCACTACACTGACTTTTCAGCTCTTCCTCATCTCTTAAACTTGGCACTGAATCTATTTTCAAGGAACTAATTTCCATGAACAAAATTCCACTTCCCGTATATTTGCATGGTGGTCCTAAAACATTTCTAAGCATTTTGAATATTTTGGATCACACAGAAGCTTCAGGAATGCATTAACTGTCATTAGCATTGTTAATGTACTAGGGAATTTTAAAATTTGCATAAGAGCATTTTAGCATCATCTCCTTTATATATATATATTGAAGAAGAAGAAGAAAAGCCTTTATGGTTGGCTTTTGAATTGGGAAGCTTATCTGCAGTAATTAACATTTCCTAGATGTCTATAAAAAATGAACCATTGTAAGTAATCATAGCCAAAAATAAACGTTAAAAAGTGCTAAAATACTCAATTCTTCCTTAATAACAAAACTCTAAAATGAAAGACCTCTCTTTGACCCTAATTCTACCCATGGAAATGCTCTATAGTGAATCAAATTTAAAATGGAAAGGTTACAGTAAGAAAGTAAAATTATTTTGGGGCCACAGCTTGTAGACCTCTTTGCTATCATAAAGCATGCTACGGATAAGGCTGAAAATAAGAAATACGACATGGCACCTTCAGTTTTTGGGGGCTGCTATAGTTTGGATGTTTATCCTCCCCAAACCTCACGTTGAAATTTGATCCCCAAGGTTGGAGGTGGAAGTGGAGTCTAATGAGAGGTATTTGGGTCATGGAGGCAGATGCCTCATGAATGGCTTGATGTCACCCTCGAGGTAATGGGAGTTAGTCATCCTGTCATTCGTTCCCTGGGTAACTGACTGTTAAAAAGAGCTTGGCACCTCCTTCCTCTCTCTCTTGCTCCCTCTCTGGCCATGTGATGTCTACACACTGGCTCTCCTCCACCTTCTGCCATGAGTGGAAACAGCTTGAGGACTTCACCAGAAGCAGATGCCAGTGCCTGTGCTTCTTGTAGCAGAACCGTGAGCAAAATAAACCTCTTTTCCTTAAAGATTACCCAGCCTCAGGTATGCCTTTATAGCAACACATACAGACTAAGAAAGTTAGTACCAAGGAGTGGGGCATTGCTACAAAGATACCTGAAAATCTGAGAGCAGCTTTAGGGCAGAGGTTGAAAAAGTTTGGAGGGCTCAGAACAAAAACAGAAAGATGGAAGAAAGTACTGAGCCATGATGGGATGGAAATTTTAAAAACAAAAATGAAACCACTGGCACTTCACCACAGAGAGTTTGTGAACGGATACATTTAGAACTAAATTTTAATGTAGATCAGAATCGACCAACCTCTGAGCTTCTGATTCAGTAGGTCTGAGTGGGCCCAAGATTTTGTTCTTCTATAGCTCCCAGCTGATGCTGACAATGCAGGTCCAGTGTCACGTCATGTTGGGAACTACTCTCTAGAATATATTAATATTTCAGAGTGGAAATGACTCTGGTTTAGCTTGAGAAATCAAACTGAGAGTCAACATCAAGTTAATTCCATCACAGGTTTTGTTTTCGTGGTTAGATAATAGCCTTCAACTCTTAATGAGAAAGATGCAAAGTTCAGCTTCCTAAGCGTTAATACGCACGTAAGTACACACCTCTACCTGCCCGTGCACACACATTCACACTCACCTACACACTCACATAGAGTCAGTGGGCGCTGATAATTTCAGTGCCCTCAATTTTAATTAATGCTCGAGCACTTTGAGCACAACACATTTCTCAGAAGCTAAGCAGCAGTGAGAGATCAAATTATATTAAACTGTTGTGTTTTGCAAGCAGCTATTTGCAAGGTCCTTGGAGAACTTTAATGATATTCAAAGTCCAAGACTAAGATAGATCAGTTTTTCAAGGAAGTCCACATATAAAAACAGCATTTACCACCATTCTGACCAAGTTGACCAGAAGAAAACACATTGCAGGAAAAAATCAAATAAATGGCAAAAGGTGGATGAGAGAGAAGATCCATTGCATTCCTCTGTCGGCTATCTCCCCAGCTCTCTTTAGTGCCAATGAATGATTTCCTTCAGCCTGAGATTATGGCTGGATGGTATGATTAGGGGCGACCAAACTGTCCTGGGAGCTGGGCTCAGCTTCCTCACGTTTCCCAATATGAAGGCAAGGGTAGGCATTTCACAAACCTGGGTTAAGAATATACATTTGGCTTAAGGTAATCAAAGGAGGAGGAGGAGGAGGAGAATGAGGGGAAGGAAGAAGAGGAGGAGGATAAATAAGAGAAGGAGAAAAAGGAGGAGGAGGAGGAGAGAGAGAGAAGAGGAGGTGGGGAGGAATACCAGCAGCAGCTACAGGAGGGCATTTGTTTTCATTCACCCTTGATTTGTGCCTGGCTGTAATTCCAAACACTAATGGAAGCCGAATGCCTTTGTCTCTCGCCTTTCCCTTCTTGAATAATGGTGAGTTATTTCATAAAGCCATCCACCTCAGAATGCAAGGAACTACTTATTAGAGTGAAAGATACCTGAATAAAAGTTATATACAAGCAGCAAAGCACAGAAAATATGCTCACACTTTTGGAGGTGACTATGCAAACTTAGATGGTGGTAAGTCAGGTGAGACCTGAGATTCCAGTAAAAATAAGGCTGGTCTTCATCACTTGTGTGTTTCTCATAGCCCCTGTTTCCCAATTAACACTGCTTATTGTGGAAGGCCTCTGATACCGCAACTGAAGACGGCCATTTTCCTCCCATGTCCAGTGACTAGCATTTCCCAAAGGCTCTATATGAATATCTTTCCACCTGTTTCAGCATTCTCATTTTCATTTTCTTGTTGATACATAATAACTATACATATTTATGAGGTACATGTGATATCTTGATGTATGTTTACATAGGATATTCATCACCTCAAACACTGATCATTTCTTCACATTGGGAACATTTCAAATCTTCTCTTCTGATTATTTTTTTACAGACAAGGTCTCACTCTGTCACCCAGGCTGGAGTGCAGTGGCACCGTCACAGATCACTTTAGCCTTGAACTCCTGGCCTCAAGCAATCCTCGCCCCTAAGCCTCCCAAGTAGCTGGGACTACAGGTGGATGCCACCAAGCCTGGCATATTTTCTTTTTAATTTTTTTTAGAGATGGGGTCTTGTCGTGTTGCCCAGGCTGGTCTTAAACTCCTAGACTCAAATAATCCTCCCACCTCGGCCTCCCAAAGTGCTGAGATTACAGGTGTGAGCCACTGCACCCAGACTCTTTTAGGTATTTTGAAATATACAATAAATTATTAGTAATTGCAGTCGCCTTACTGTGCTATTGAACATGCGAACTGATTCATTTTCTCTAACTGCACGTTTGTACCCACTAACCAACCTCTTGATGGTTCAGTCTCTCCTCTGATGCTCTTGGCTCCACATCCTCCAGGCATTTTCCTTGGTATCATCTTTCTTTCATTGCTCCTTACCCACATAGCTTTTGGAGACAATCTACTTTTTCGGTCCAGACTGCTGTTTTCTATCAGTTCACTAATGGCTCAAAAACAAGTAGCATTTATTGGTGAGGATGTGGAGACAGGGGAACACTTGTGCACTGTTGGTGGGAATTAAATTAGTACAGCCACTGTGGAAAACAGTACGAAGACTCTCAAATCAACAAGAATAAATAGGAAGAAATTTGTGGAAGCTAAGAAACGGATAACGATGGCAGTGATTGAATAAAAAAAATACAGTGTCTTGTTGTTAAACTCAGTTACTCTGATCAAACTTTCATATATAAGTTGAAAGAAATAGAGACATTTTCCCTAGAAAAGAGACTATGAAGGGGTCACATGGCAACTGTTGGAACTTACTCGAAAGGTTGTCATGTGAAGTAGGGATAAGACAATTTTTGTAGTTAAAAGGCTTCAAGCTAAAACCGTAGGTGAAAGTTCAATGGAGTATGTATATGTATCTTCCGAACATAAGAAATACCATTTTAACAAATAGAACTTGTCAACAATGGCACAAGTTTCCAGTCCTTGGATGTGTTCCAGCAGAGGCTAGAAATCCCATGAGGAAAGAGCAGAAGACATACTGTCTCACCTGATCTCTTATTTTTCTCCCCCATCTTCCAGGCTCTGTGTTTCTTTCCAGTTGCAATTGGAAAGAAGAGAATTTCTGAAAGAATACATTGTGGTGTGCAAAGAACCTGGGCTGGAAATGGGTCAGCACCTGAGCTCCCCCTCAAATAACCAGCCCCACTATATACTCTCTCAAAATCTTAGCTCTTTCAACCATAAAAAAAGAACTAATGTCTGTCTTTCCAACACAATGGGTTGTTCTAACATAATAACAGAACAGACAAAATTATTTTGGAAGCTGTATAAGTTCTCTACAACTGTAAGTTATTCATATAATTAGATTTGAAATGAAAGGGTGGAGATCTTAAAAAATAGATGCACAATTTACAGAGTCATAGGAAGAAAAACAGCAAAACAGAACCCTCTTATAAACAGTTTGCTCAGGATATGATTTGGTCTGATAAATGCAATTTTCTGGAAAACTACCATTTAACAAGATAATCTTTGATTTTCTGTTATAAATAAGTATATTTATGTATTACTTTTTAAAGAAACAGGGTCTTGCTTTGCCACCCAGGCTGAAGTGCATTGGCACAATCTTGGCCCACTGCAGCCTCAATCTCATGGGCTCAAATGATCCTCCTGTCTCAGCCTCCTGAGTAGCTAGGATGACAGCCACATAATATAATATCAACTTCTGGATAACTATTTTTAAAATTTATTTGTAGAGATGGGGTCTATGTTGCACAGGCTGGTATCAAATTCCTGGCCTCAAGTGATCCTCCCACCTCAGCCTCCCAAAGTGCTGAGATTACAGGTGTGAGCTACTGTGCCCAGCCTGTTAAAGATACATTTTCAATGTATTAATTCGTTTTTACCTTATCATAGAATATGTAGTCCACAATCAAAATAATTTTTGTAAGAATGAAAAAAAATTTGGCCTTTAGGCTTGAAAATTATTAATTCTCACTTCCCAAAAATATAGAACAAGAAGGTATAGAATATTAAGCTGAATGTATAACGAAGTCGGAACATACCCTAGAAGTACTATTTTTCAGATTAATGTAATGAAATGTATGAGACTGTTAATCCAGTTTGCTCAAGTTTGTAGCTGAGTTTCTGTCAGTGGAGGTTTTACCACAAGTTGTTTATATAGGACTGAAACCATAAAATGAGAATTATTTAACATAAAATTATGTGTGGCTTAACAGGAGCATTAGTCCAGTAGGGAAGGGAAAAAGAAAGAGAAGAAACTCCTTCACTTTTCAAATACCAATATCAGTGAAGAAAATGTGATCAGCCTTAGACCTCTCTCGTAGCGAGACCCAGTGCAGTCCCATCCCATCCAGCTGGTGCCTTGCAAAACAGGCCTTGTGGCCGGCCTGGCTAGCCAGCAATTCACTTTTATTTTCACAGATGAGTAACACCACACTGGAAACCAGAACATCCTTGGCACTCCTGTTTTATTACAGTGTGGTTTTTTTTAAATATCCAAGAAAGCCAAGCAGTCACAGTGATTGCACCCACAGGAGCTCTTATCCAACAGATCTCCAGCTATGCTGCACAATGGTGCCAGTATTTTACATCTGAGATGTATGAACATCGTGTGTGTGTGTGTGCACGCATGCACATGCATGTATACAGTGTGCCACATACACACATATACAGTCTTCCTGGGTCATCAAGCCTGGTGCATGAATGCTCTAGATTTTGTGCTTATTGGACTACAATTGATGCCATCTATTGTTTTCCCTGTATACAGTGGCATGCTTGCTGAGACAAGACTGGCGAGCTGAGAGATGCCACATAAGTCAATGCAGAAGAAATTATGATGCCAACAAAATATTTGTTCTGGCATGGAAGGTGACGTCTAAAGCATGTCCTAAGGTCAATGTTGAGGAGACAGTAATGAGGCTACCCTTGACTGGGAGAGGGAGTTGAAAGGGACTTCAAGAATAATCAATCTATTCAAATTTCCTTATTCGACACATGAGGAAACAGTAGTCTAGGGCGCTGCCTGCAGAGGCCCCTCAGAGGCCATTGCAAACTCCAGAACTTCTCCTGCTGGTCGAGGGCAGCCTTCAGCTTTCTTCTATCACCCTCCTTGTTTCTACTTGCCCTACCGGGTTTGTAATAAATTTTCGGGGGGACCTCAGACACACAATAGAGTATCTTGCAGTCAAAAAGATTAATCTTTTCTGGGCATGAAGAAAAAGGAAAGGAGGACAATTGAATTTCTTTAAAGATTCTTGTTTTTCCTCAAATTCAGTCTACAACTGAGGTTAGAAAACTTAAATTAAAAACACAGCATGTTTCCTCAGCTTTTCCCTGGTGACTATTTACTTTTCTCTCTCATGCATGTTTCACTTCATCTTTCTCCTTATTCTGTGTTCTCTGCCCATCTTTCCATATATTTGGCGGCCTCCACAACCCGTGGAACCAGACTTGATTGCATATTTTCCAAGAAGCTTCCTTATAAATGTTATAATTATTTCCTTAGGCTTTGATGGCAATATTTATTTTAAAAATTTGACTCTGATCCACTGGTTCTGAATCTTGGCTGCACAACAGAAGCACTATTAAACATATTAATACACAGACTGCATTTTGGAGCAATGGAATCAGAATCCCCTGGGTGTCTCTAGTCCAGGGGTGGGTACTGGGGAAGAGGTAATCGGCAGGAGGAACCAGTGGCTCCAGGCAATGTTGAGAACCTCTACGCTTAACCAAACATTCCCAACTCCACAACACCCATAGATGACTGGGTTTTTCAAAATATTACAGCTGATTCTACTGTTCAGCCACTGCCAAGAGCCACTGTCCAAGATGGGTTTTTGAAACATCTACTTTCCGAATGGAACCCTTTCTCCCATCATCACAGGAAGCCACAGTGGTAAAGGGGGAATTCTGGTTGGTTCTGCCTGCCTGTCTGTTCTGAGCTTAGTATGTTCAAGGGACCTAGAAGATCTGGGGCACGCTCTTGAGTTCTAAAATGTGGTCTTGCTATCAAATAAAATTGGCTCCCACAACCAAAACAGGTCATGGAATTCTTCTATGTTGCTGAATTTATTTTAGTTTAATAAACAGAAAATTTAAAAATGATCTGGACTAAATGTATTTACCTCTGCAAAAGCTGATTATACAAATTGGGTCATTCTTGTCATACCCAATAAAATCCTTGTGGTCCTTGGAAACCAAGGGTCACAGGGCAGTCCCCAAGAAGTTTAGTCTTTAGTCTTATTCCATCCTCATTAAGCAACTCAATGTCTGAGTTGAGGGGCCAAGGAGAAAGTACTGGGGACACATAGCACCTGCTCCAAGAATTAAATTTCCCACAAGCTCAGCTGCTGAAACAGCCTGCTGTAGCTCTAAGACCAGTTTTACCTAGTAGCTGCTGAAACAACCTGCAGTGACTCTAAGACTAGTTTTACCTACCACAGTCAACTCACCAATCAGAGCTTGCCAGCTCCCAAAGGCTTCTCCAGGGCCAATGAGTTTTCTTTCAAAACAATAGGTAACATTTCCTTTCCTAATAAAACTCACAATCTTCTCTTTGTTCTTCAGACATACTGAAGACCACTGGTCTGTGTATGCCTCAGATTGCAATTCTTGCTTCCCAAGTAAAACGTTTTAAGTTGAGAGATTCCTCTCTATATTTTGACTTCTATGCCTCCTCAAATAAAGAAGATTGATGCATTAGCTGTTTACACCCTCAAGTGAGCATAAGTTTCCATTTGTAGCTGAAAGTGGAAAATACTCTATGCAGGGAATTCTCTCTCCTATTACCTGATGTATTAGAACTTGAAAGAGTTCTTAAAATAAACGTTTAACTAAAACCATGAGCCTTTCTCACAAATGCACAGCCTATGCTAAGCAGTCCTAAGCAAGGAACAAATATCCATTCATTTAACAAATTCACCCACTCGAATGCTTCCTGTGCAAAGCCCTTGTCCATGGGGATGAATGAATACTAGATGTTCATACTTCAATATGCACCACACCGCTTGGTAATAGCACAGAGGGTTCAAAGTCCAAATGATGATCAAGTTAGCAGTCTGTGATTACCGACCAGGACAGGTTACAGAAAAGGAGATGATGGCTGTGCAACAGGAAAGAGCCAATTTAGTACATTTATATGTCCAAAAACTCAGACCCAGTGGATATATGAACTAAAGAACTAAACAGAGCTCTGTGACAAAACAGGACAGCCCTCTTCACTACAGTTTTATTGAAGAAATTTTATAAAATATCCTGTGCTGATCACCTCTGGCTTTGGGATCTTCTTTCTGGAAATCTGCGTTTTTTAATGGGCCATGAACATGTTTAAAGTATTCCCAATCCTATAAATCCTGCAAAGAGGATTCTGAAACGGACCCATGCCTAGCCACTGTTTCCTGCACAGATGGGATTAATCAATATTTCAAGAAAAGTCTAGTTATAAGGGTGATGATTTTATGAAGGGATGTTGAACAACTACCAAGTAGAGAAATACCAACCTAAGTATCACACCACTGGGACACATGGTGACAACTCTCAGAAAACTGTGACGTTAGAATTTTTGGAACCGATTTTGAGAAGGCAAATTCCCTCAAAATCTGTGCTACAATGCTCCCATTTAGAACCAGCACCAAGCATTTTGTTACCAAGTGACCAATCTGATACCAATTACCCTCAGACAGAGGAAAAATATTGCATTACTAAAGGCTACACTCCTAAAAATGCTGTTCCCAACAGGCTTCAATAATAGAAGCTTTGGCCGGGCGAGGTGGCTCACAGCACTTTGGGGGGCCGAGGTAGGCAGATCACGTGAGGTCAGGAGTTTGAGACCAGCCTGACCAACATGGCGAAACCCTGTCTCTACTAAAAATATAAAAATTAGCTGGGTGTGGTGGCACACGCCTGTAATCATAGCTACTTGGGAGGCTGAGGTAAGAGGATTGCTTGAACCTGGGAGGTGGAGGCTGCAGTGAGTTGAGACTGTGCCACTGCATTCCAGCCTGGGAGACAGAGTGAGACTCCATCTCAGGAGAAAAAAAAAAGGAAAGAAAAAGTAATAATAATACAAGCTTTGTGTCCTACACGAGCTCTCATGACTCACCTAAAAACCTCAGCCAGCCTCTGCTCACCTGGGCTAATTATAAGTAGAGTATCATCACTGGAATGCCATTCTGCTTTATTTAACTGAATCAGCAAAATGCTCAAATGCCTGAAAGAGAACTCTTACTGTGGAAAGTTCACATTCAGATGTTTTATCCAACATAGAAAAGAGAAGATAATAGTCCTGAAAAGATCCTAGGCTCGTCATGCCATAGATACATCAACCAGTGACCAAAGGCCTAAAACCAGTGTCAGTGAGCACAAGGAAGAACTCCAGCTTTCCCTATACAGGGAATCAAGACAGCTACTTTCATTTAAAACCAACAACAATCAACAGTGGGATTCTCAAGTATCAACGTGGCTTGCAGACATCTGATGCTTTGTGTCCTACGTCTGAACCTCCTCTGATACTGCTCTAGTCAGCAAGGGCCTGCGCAGCCCTCACTTACCCACCACATACAGGTGGCGCCACCAACGCACACACCAAGGAAGGGGGAGATGCCAAGGGTCACAGGACAGTCCCCAAGATGTTTAGTCTCTAATCTTTACTCCATCTTCATTAAGCAACTCAATGTCTGAAAAAAGCTCATATGGACAGAGTAGGGGAATTCAGCACGAAGCAACACCCTTCTGATGATAACATTTCCCATTAACCTCAGAACCTATTGCAAGAGTATATACTCCGTTAAACAAGTAGGATATCAACCAAATAGCAATAAAGGAAGATTAGGTTGAAAAAGTGCACATCAGCCTCCCTCGGAACTCTCAAATGTAGATTTTATGGAAAAAATAGCAGCTATTTTTAAAAAAATAATTTTTGTTGCGAGCACGTAAAAAATATTTATCTCTTAGTATATTAAATTACATATTGAATATGGCATGGTTAGTCTGTGAATTCTCACAGTATTAGAAGTTTATGAAATAGACTCTTCTCAAGAATTAAAATGGAAGTTCAAGGGGCCAGGCGCAGTGGCTCATGCCTGTAATTCCAGCACTTTGGGAGGCCAAGACGGGTGGATCATGAGGTCAGGAGATCGAGACCATCCTGGCTAACACGGTGAAACCCCGTCTCTATGAAAAATACAAAAGAATTAGCCAGGCGTGGTGGTGGGCGCCTGTAGTCCCAGCTACTCAGGAGGCTGAGGCAGGAGAATGGCGTGAACCCGGGAGGCGGAACTTGCAGTGAGCTGAGATAGCACCACTGTACTCCAGCCTGGGTGACAGAGCGAGACTCCGTCTCAAAAAAGAAAAAAAAATTAAAATAGAAGTTCTAAACTGGCCAGGCATGGTGGCTCACACCTGTAATCCCAGCACTTTGGGAGGCCAAGACAGGCGGATCACCTGAGGTCAGGGGTTCAAGACCAGCCTGGCCAACATGATGAAACCCCATCTCTACTAAAAGTACAAAAAAAAAAAGCCAGGCATGGTGGTGCACGCCTGTAGTCCCCAGCTACTCGGGAGGCTGAGCAGGAGAATGGCTTGAACCCAGGAGGAGGAGCTTCCAGTGAGCTGAGATTGTGCTACTGCACTGCACTCCAGCCTAGGTGACAGAGTGAGACTCTGGCTCCAAAAAAAAAAAAAGTTATAAACTGATTCCACCTGTGGTATTTCTTTTACCCATTTACTAAAAGAAAACAAGATGAGATAGTATTCTGGTGCATCTGCCTTCTTTTAATCCTCTAGCTGTACTCAGAAATAAATTCCTAAAGCAATGTGCGAGGAATAAAAACTTTTTTAAAGATTTTATAAGAACATACTTTCAACTAAGCAATGTGGCATGGCAAGGACGAGCCGGGAGGCTATTGTCACCATTCTTGTAGGACTCCTGGTGAAACAACAGGCTGCAGGTCCGGAACAATCATACAATGTGGATGTCAGTGAGCAGAGGCTGGATTAGAAAGCAATTTACAGGCACAGCTGAAATGGATTTGACATTTCCATGACCATTTGGGCAGTGCAAAGTGTCTTTCTCTTTTTTAGATATCAAACCTCAAATGCGAGTCCAGACAGCTCAAAGATCTTTGAGTCTCCTGAACTGAGCTCTGGTCTCTGTGTGTATGTGGATTCACTGTTACTGCAAAGTATAAAACATTCTGCCACTTTTTGTAGCTGTCAGACGTGTGGCAGCTCAGCTGTCAGTAATAGGAGTAAATCATTCAGTCCTCATTTTGAATGTAAAATATCACCTGAATCTCAATCAAGTTGTGAGTGCAAAGAATTTTCCAGTCATCTAATCTAAGAGAGGCTGTGATTGGCAAGAGTCTTGAAAGCAACTTAAGAGATTAGGCATGGGTAAGTCCTAAATGATCACTCAACTGAAGCCACGTGGATTTCCTTGGAACATGAAAATTCAAGTTACACAGCAGGCTCTGGAGCCATAATTATCAATTTAAGAATGATAAGAACATTCAAAGTTTGAGTAAGTGTGCATCTCATTGTTTTCTTGGGCCAACAGATAACTCTGAAAATATGGGTTGCTGTAGAATTCTCTAGGCTCAGTTCACCTTGCTCCAATGACACTTGTTAACATTAGACACAGGGGAAGGGATGCAGTGAGTATCACATGGAATATCCTTATTCAGAGCAGAAGTGAGAAATGTAATTAGCAATCTTTTCATTCTTTATTTTCTGAAGTAAAATGCAGAGAGGGGTTGGGGGAGGGCAAAGACCATAAGGTTTCTAATAAAGACGTAATATGAAGATTTGGCTCTTTCATGCCATGCAAGTTATAAATAGAAACTTATTTGGCGGTAGATTGATGTAATGAGTCAATAATGTTGCCTTATCAGTATAATTAACCTCAATCCTTAACTTCAGCCTCAGCCCTAAATATACAGGTTTCCGTCGCACATGACGGCATCACATAAGTTAGGAATGATGGATGTGGGTGGGCATTTAATTAAAAAGCATTACTCCATACACGTTTCTATCCTGTTTATGCAAGAAATTATGCTGAACAACACAATGGCTAAAAAAAAAAGTGGGAAAAATGAGGGAAGCAGATGCATTTTCATAAACAAGCAATTAGGTCAGTCAGAGAACCCACGGACCGAGGACTGAGAACGGCCCCTAGATGGGGGCTTGTCACCTCGGGAGTGGGGAGGGTCCTGAAGAGTAAGCCCCTCTATGCGGCGATTACTTTCCTGCGAGGTGTCTTGAACCAGAGGCTCACACCTCCGTCCAGAGTCAAGTTCTGAACCCACGGCGCTCCTCTCTGCCAGGCAACAGGTGTCTGCCGTGGGTGTGGTTAAGCCAGCTGGGTATTTGTTCAATTAATGTAAAATTTTTCACTTATTGCCTGTTTTACTTAAAGCGAGATCTCAAAGGGCACCACTGCCTGGGTTCCCGCAAAGGTGCCTCTCCACCCCCATCACTTGGACCCAACCCACTTCTGTAAACAACTCTGGACCTTGCCCCTGAAAGAATTTCTTCAATTCTTACGGAACCCTCAAAAGTAGCATCTGCAAATCTGCAGAACCTTCAAAACAGCAAGGCAATCCCCATCTCATTGTCCGTCGCCAAAAAAAAAAAAAGTGCCAGCCAGCAACTTAAAATAAGGGACCGTCGGAGGATTCTTCTCAGACCATGACCTAATGGGTTAAAATAAACACAGGCAGGCACACAAACAATTTCAACAGAACAAGATGGCAACCCTCTCGTCCTCGCCAGAGACTCCAGCGCCCTGACCCCTCGGCCCCGTGCCCCCGACTAACGTGAGCCCGAGAGCAGGCGCGCCCAGGCCACGCGGGTCAGCGGGGAGCTGCGAGGCGGGTGGGCTCGCTGGGGAGGCGGATCGCCGGGTCCTCCAGTTAGAAAGTTATCCGTGCAGAGCTGCCCCCTGGCCAGCTGCCCGGAGCCTTCCGCGGACCAGCCGCGTTTCCAGGCACGCGGCCCTCCCGGGGGGCGAAGTGCCCCTGACCTCCTCCGGCACAGTCAAGCTTTTGGGGGACTCAGCGTCCCCAACCCAGGGAGCAGGGTCCCGCCCGGCGGCGGCGGCTGGAACGAAGCGGAGCGACTGGCGCCTGCCCCGAGAGCACCGAAGGCTCCGCAAACCCAACAGGTCTCGAGCTCCGGGGACTCGCAGCCCCGAGGCCCGCGCGGGCGCCAGGGCCCAGTGGCCCTTCCCTGGCCGAAGTGACCACCTCTCCCCGCGTTTCCCCCAGAAGAGCCCTGGGGGTCTGCTTGGGGCTCGGACCGACCCGCGGCCAGCGAGGGCTCCCCGCAGCCCCTTCCTCCCCTCCCACGCCCCATCCCGCGCCCAAAACACAAAGCCACATGCCCGAAGGAGAGGGGCCGCGGAGCCGCAAAGTTGCAATTTGCAAAGAAATGCCTGCTCCTCCGCATCCCGGCGCCGCTGGGTGGGCTCAGGTGGGAAGTGGGGGAAGCGCCGCCGCTCGCGGGCACGGGGTCGCTGCCCTTCCAGGGAGGTTCGGGACTGTGGAGGACAGACCTCCCCCAGCGTCGCTCCTCACGGTGGGTCCCCCCGACCCAGCGCGCGCCCTGCCCGTGGCACTCACCATCACGTTCCCCTGCATCTTAGCGGTCTTGATCATGGCCTTTTCCTTCATTTTGCCCCAAGTCCGAACCCGACTTCTGGTCCAGGGAAGAGAAACTTAATCCATTGTCCTGGTGAGGATTAAAGTAGATTGGACTGGCCGAAGACTGGATGGAAACGGGTTTTTGAAGAAAAAAAAAAATCTTCCAGGTCTTCAGTTTTCTCACCTCCGCTCACCCCTGCCCGTGTCTTTACCCAGCGGATCCCAATAGCAATCAACTCTTTTTGGCCGCTACCAATAAAGAAAGAAAAAAAGAAAAAAAGCCTGGATGGAGGGTGGGTGTTGCTTTAAACAAAAAGCCAGGAGCCAGGGAGGGAGGAAGAGGCTGCGAGCCCAGCTAGCGAGGGCGAAAGGCAGCTCTGACTGCGCGCGTGTCCACCGAGCTCCGCGCCAGCACACTGCTAGCAACAGCGCGGCGGCACGCACTGGGGGCGCACTCGGGGACGCCGGCGGCTCGGCCCCGGCTTCGGGGGCTCCTCCAGCAGGCGGTGCGGGGTGCAGCGGTCGCCGCTCTGGTCCCTAAGGGCGGGGACCCGGCCGGGCGGCGACGCCAGGGGCGGCGTGTGTGTGTCTGTGTGTGTGTGTGTGTGTGTCGGTGTGTGCGCGCGCGTGCGCCGGGTCTTCTGTCTGAACTGAGCTGGACTGGGAAGCCTCGAGCTGCATCAAGGTTAAGCGAGCGCAAACTGTTTGGGTAACGAGGGCAGCCCCTCCCCAGACACCCCTCCTCGGGTAGACGCCCACTCCGCGCCGGACTGGGTGCGCGCGCGGCGCACTCACGCTCGGCTTCCACAAACAAGCACTACGGTGATTGCCGCGGGTGGAGCCGCCGCCCGCAGCCGGGTGTTAACTATTGATCGGCTGCGCCCGCGAGAGAAGGCAGAGGCCGGGAAGAGCCAGACGCAGCTGTGCACGTCGCCCGCAAGTCTGGCGAGGGAGCAGAGGGGAAGTGGGGGTAGGCTGGGGATGGCAGCTTATAAATAATGTTGTAACAGGTTACTATGGGACACACGTCGCGTCTCCATGGTTGCACTCTGGGTTGGCCTCTGCATCCGCCACCGCGGCAATTCCAGGGCGCAGAGGACCTTGCCGTGAATGGCAGCACCCGGCTTCCAGCGCGGGTGGCAGGGCCGCTCTCCCCGCCGCACACCTGGCTTCCCGGGCTCCACTTCCTTGCGGGCCTCCGCCCCAGCCGCGTCCCTCGGCGGCTTTGTTTCTTTGGCTCGCTCTTGTCTGCCTGCAGGGATCTGACCCCAAAGACCTCCCACAGCCCAGTCTGGCGCCGAGGGCTCTCCCTAGCCCTGGAACCCCAGCACTGGCCAGGGCCAAATACCAGCGCCGATTTCTCTAACCTCCACCCCAAGAGGCGGATTGACCAGTGACGGCGACCTGGGTTCCCTTCTCCACCTGCTACCCCTGGGCGCTGTTCCCATCAATCATCCATTCACAACCGCGGTTTGCTCCCTGGACCACACACGGATGCGCGCTCCCAGGAGCGCGCGCAGAGTTTGGTCAAATTCGTATGCAGACCCACCCACGCCACTTCAGAAACCAGATTCAGAGCTGATAGACACATCAGGCTTTGTGTGTGTGTGTGTGTGTGTGTGTGTGTGTGTGTGTAAGCGCGTGCCAGCGCCTGAGGGGAGGGGCGTGGCGGGAGCGAGAGTCCGGGAGGGGTTTGGGAAGCTTTTCCTTATTTATATTGACAAAAAAAAATCTCCGTTTGTAAAAAAGAAGAGGTCACTTTCGAGCTCATAAAGAAGCAGATGATTCTAAGTAATTGCAACAGTAATTACATGCAAGTTATCCACAATGCCCACATGCAAACATGAATGATACATTATGTATTAATATATGTATATTATATGCAAAAACATTAGCACATGTGCACGAGCAATTGGTTACAAGCGTAAACTAATGATTTGGGCTTGAGAGCGGTAAGTGGAAGAAATAGGTAAACCAAAGTAAAATGCTTGAAAAGTCACTTTTAAAGTAATATGGATCAGGCTTTGCTAGAAAGTGGTAGGTGCACTTTAGGTTCTAGAAGCACTCTTCTCTGTTGGGATTTGTCTTACTGTCTTCTGGCTGTGATAACAAAATAGTGTAAAATGCGTGGGTTATAAACAACAGGAATTTATTTCTCACAGTTCTGGAGGCTGGAAGTCCAAGACCAAGGTGCCAACAGATGCTTTGTGTGGTGAGAATCTGATTTCTGGTTCACAGATGGCGCCTTCTCAGCGTGCATCACATGGTGTGAGGAAAGGCACCTCTCTGGGGTCCCTTTTATCAGGGTGATGGCTCCTCCCTCATCACCTCCCAAAGTCTTCAGCCCCTAACACCATCACCCTGGGGTTACATTTCACATATGAATTCTAGAAAAGGGAGAGACAAACAGTCCCTAACACCATCACCCTGGGGTTAGGTCTCACATATGAATTCTAGAAAAGGGAGAGACAAAAATTCAGAAAACAGCAGGCTGCTCAATCACAACTTTTTTCAAGAAGGGAACACTTAGAGTACAGGTCATTGACACTGTTGAATGTCAGGATAAACCCAGTTGAGTGTGGACAGAAAATATCATCCATCTAAATCCGATTGTAAGCAGGGTTAATATGGTTCTTTTTCTTCTTCCTTTGAAGCGGCATTCGTTCATCTAGAATTTTCCTCCCTCTCTTTCCCACCAAGCATGGGCCTCCAAACGGCTCCCCACAACCTGCCTTTTCCCATCCCATCACCACATGATGGAGGAGAGAGGAAAAATCAAGAAGACAAATACACACATATATATATGTGTGTGTGTGTGTGTGTGTGTGTGTGTTTGTTTTGAGACGGAGTCTCGCTTTGTCACCAGGCTGGAGTGCAGTGGTGTGATCTCAGCTTACTGCAACCTCCACCTCCCGGGTTCAAGTGATTCTCCTGCCTCAGCCTCCCGAGTAGCTGGGACTACAGGCGCCCGCCACCACGCCAGGCTAATTTTTGTGTTTTTAATAGAGATGAGGTTTCACCATATTGGTCACGCTGGTCTCAAACTCCTGACCTCAGGTGACCCGCCTACCTCGGCCTCCCCAAAGTGCTGGAATTACAGGCGTGAGCCACCGCGTCCAGCAGACAAACATATTTTTTAACCTTCTGTTTTTATAGTTTCCTTCAAATTATCCCTGGAAATCGGAAGTGGAATCATATGGATTAAACCTTTATGTTAAGAAACAACCGCAATAAACATACGTGTGCATGTGTCTTTATAGCAGCATGATTTATATTCCTTTGGGTATATACCCAGTAATGGGATGGCTGGGTCAAATGGTATTTCTAGTTCTCGATCCTTGAGGAATCGCCACACTGTCTTCCACAATGGTTGAACTAGTTTACAGTCCCACAACCCAAATGTCCAACATGATAGACTGGATTCAGAAAATGTGGCACATATACACCATGGAATACTACGCACCCATAAAAAATGATGAGTTCATGTCCTTTGTAGGGACATGGATGAAGCTGGAAACCATCATTCTCAGCAAACTATCACAAGGACAAAAAACCAAACACCACATGTTTTCACTCATAGGTGGGAATTGAACAATGAGAACACTTGGTCACACACCGGGGCCTGTTGTGGGGTGGGGGGAGGGGGGAGGGATAGCATTAGGAGATATACCTAATGTAAATGACGAGTTAATGGGTGCAGCACACCAACATGGCACATGTATACATATGTAACAAACCTGCACATTGTGCACATTACCCTAGAACTTAAAGTTTATATATATATATAAATAAAAAATAAAAATTCCCCCCCAAAAAAGAAACAAATAACACTATTAGCAGACACACTTTCTCCTAACACTTAACCAACAGCGTCCAGTCCTGCTACTTGTCAGAGGTGCTGTGTTCTGCTCCTCCTGCCCAGCTTGTGACCCAGAGCCCTGCAGAAAGGATAGGGCTGAAAAGCAGGCATAGGAGGAAACACTGCACAGAATAAAAGAGCAAAGCAGTCCCGAATATTCAGGTAATGCCTGTTCATTCTTTGCAACTTGTCTACCTTGAGCCACTGCCATATGGAATACTGGAGAGGAAAAGAATGAGGCTAAGAGGTCTCTGTAAGAAAGACAGGGCCAGGCGCGGTGGCTCACGCCTGTAATCCCAGCACTTTGGGAGGCCGAGGCAGGTGGATCACCTGAGGTCAGGAGTTCAAGACCAGCCTGGCCAACATGGTGAAATCCCGTCTCTACTAAAAATACAAAAATTAGCTCGGCTTGGTGGTGGACACCTGTAATCCAAGCTACTCAGGAGGCTGAGGCAGGCGAATCGCTTGAACCCGGGAAGCGGAGGTTGTGGTGAGCCGAGATTGTGCCATTGCACTCTGGCCTAGACAACAAGAGCGAAACTCTGTCTCAAAAAAAAAAAAAAAAAAAAAAAAAGAAAAAAAAGGAAAAGAAGGAAAGCAAGTGTAAGGAAAAAGTGCTTAACATAAGATGGTTCTCAATTTCTATATTAATTTTGGGTATTTAAATTCCTGAGAAAATTCAATTCGGAACCATTTGAAGACAGCATTACCATCAGAAGCTCATTCCCCATCCCATCCTCAAAATGACTTTTTCTTGTGCTATTGCATTCATAAACAGGGATGTGAAGGTGGTCCTATATTTATCAACAGTTTCACAAACGGGGATGCGAAGGTGGTCCTATATTTATCAACAGTTTCACAAACGAGGATGCGAAGGTGGTCCTATATTTATCAACAGTTTCACAAACGGGGATGCGAAGGTGGTCCTATATTTATCAACAGTTTCACAAACGGGGATGCGAAGGTGGTCCTATATTTATCAACAGTTTCACAAACAGGGATGCGAAGGTGGTCCTATATTTATCAACAGTTTCACAAACAGGGATGCAAAGGTGGTCCTATATTTATCAACAGTTTCACAAACAGGGATGCAAAGGTGGTCCTATATTTATCAACAGTTTCACAAACAGGGATGCGAAGGTGGTCCTGTATTTATCAACAGTTTCACAAACAGGGATGCGAAAGTGGTCCTATATTTATCAACAGTTTCGGCTCTTCTCTGTCTAGGTTTTGCAGTTGTATTTTCCTGTTTTTGTTTTTTCACCCAGATCACATGAATAGCATGTTTATCTTATGATTCTCACCACAGTGTTTGTTAGGTTTGGTCACATAGAATCTGCCCTGTTTCATAGCACCTAAGCCCCATAGAATCTTCCGTGTTTCACAGCACCTAAATCCCATAGAAGCTGTGATGTTTCACAGCACCTAAGCCCCATAGAATCTGCCATGTTTTCAGCACCTAAGCCCCATAGAATCTGCCATGTTTTCAGCACCTAAGCCCCATAGAATCTGCCATGTTTGGGAGCACCTAAGTCTCACAGGATCTGCCATGTTTCACAGCACCTATCCCATTTACCTTTGCCTAGTGTTGACTCCTGGCATCTGTTTACTTCTGGCAGGCTCTCTCCACACCTACCACAATGCAGCCATTGGTGGTGTCGATCCTTTTGCCCCATCCTCAATTTATGTACTGCTGGCATTAGCAACTGCTTTGATTAAAGTGGCTTTGATTTAAGTTGAGACTTTTGGCAAAATATTCAGTTTCACATTTGACATCGGGAAATATTTACAACACAGGAACAGATTCCTCATGTCACTTTATCAGTGTTATTTTCTTGTTACTTATTACTAGAAGTTTAACTGCATGAATACCTTTACCTAGAGGAACTCCAGCACAAGGCAACTCAACGTGTAAAATTCCCAATTTGTAAAAGCGACACTCAATGTGACATAAGAAAAGAGACTAAAACTATTCTTTTACACAGATTAGTTCATTACTGATGTTCTTTAAAATGTGAGCTGTCCTATTTCACTGAAGACATTATTCATTTCATATAATTTAATTTACCCATAAATTTTTGGAAGATATCTACTAGAAAAAGTATGAGATGCGTCAGCATTTATTTTACAAAGCACACAGGTATGATGATAATCATTTGGAGAAAGCATATAACCAATGTTTTTACCTTCTCTCAACCATTCAGAAATTAGACAAATTAACTTAAAATATGTTGAGAGACTAATGATATGCCAAGCTTGATGACATGTGATAGATTTTAGTATAGAAAACAGTCCCTGTCCTTGAGGATTTCACAGTGTCTGGTGGGTGATACCCAAATTAACAATATGGACAACAGCAAAAATAATTGTACAAATGTGATACAGGAATACAGATGGCAGGGCTCCTGGGGTCTTTAGGCAAATATGAAAGAAAGCTAAAGCAAGTGATGATAGCTGAAATACATCTTATAGGAGCAATACAAATTTAGCCATTACGACCTGGAGCCAGGGAAAATGAATGCCTGCAGAGGGATAGCCTGAGTAGTTTAGTACACTATCACCTGGAAGCAGAGCTGGGTGATGGAAATGAGGGTGGAAGGACATGTGGAGACCAGCAGTGAGAGCCATGTGAGCCGTGTCCTACAAAAACAGGAATGTCACAGCCAAGGCCCCCAGGTAGACATTGATATAGCATGATCCATACTTTAAAATCAAATCCACCCTCCAAAGCAAGGAGACAGGGGGACAGGCAAGGCAGCTAGGAAGCTCCTGCATTAATTTTGGGTTGGAATAATAAGGATATAATTTGGGTAGGTAGTAAGGATTAGAGAAGAGCCATTTATAGATCATCCATGCAAAACTATTAAGTCCAATATCAACCCTCCTCACAGATGACCCATTTCCCCACTGACCCTTTGCAACCAAGAGATGGAAACAGAATTTAATCTCACCTCAGTGCTAATATTGTATTACAAGGGCTATGTTGGCCATTAAATCAATCATCTTATAGCTAGAATTGCATATCTAACAACTTATCACACATATTTACTTATTGGCATGGCTGCCTCCACATCCCAACTTGAAGACATATGGCTGTACGTTCTTCTTTGGGTCCTCCTACTTTCACACTGTGACTGATGAGCAGTAGGTTGTTTAATTCATGTTTCTTGAACAAATGAAGCAATAAATGAGAGGATATTTATGCTGCTGCCCCTTCCACTATACTTTCAACCAAGAATTGACATATTAAATTTTAAAATAAATATCTTCTTTAAACCTAGGCACACTGGCCTATTAATGAAGCATGTATCCAAGAAATTCCAAGTGTGTACACAAACAAACTTCCAAAATTAATTAAAAGACTGTTATCTTTGGCAATGTTTCACTTTGCCAGAGTAGACTAAGAGTCAAATAAATGATTTATGTTCATCTCTATCTCGCACTTGCTCAATTTAACAGGAACCTCTCAGGAATGAGATAATTCAGACTAAATTCATTACGACACATTGGTATTCTATTTCAGGTAATAGACTGTATTTCAGGTTCAGCTCAGGTATGAACCAAAATACACAGGTATCCAGCTTAGTGTCTCTTTTCTCCCTGCATACTTGTCTCTGAGCATTAACAAATGTGTTAGGCTACAGACCGAATTTACAAGGGGAGGAACACAGGATGGAACCTGGATGTCATATCCACAGCCATGTCACATGTCACATGTCAGTGTAGGCCAATACCACAACTATTTTAACTCTTCAGTTTCCTACTCTAACAAATTGAATAAGGCCTCTTGACTCAAGCAGTATTTTGTTGGTATTAAATACTATCTTAAGGAAGTGTAAGAAGTATGAAACAGTTGTTGGGCTCTTTTATACATGAGAATATCTTCATGCAGAAACTTTGTAACTAAGCAAAGTATTGGAAAATATAAGCAGTTAAGTGTATGTGATTCCTAGTCTCTTTGAGCAATGTGCAATTACTTTACATAGCTATTTTACAGAATCAGTGAAGCACAGTATATATTTTAGAGTTCTTGTAGAGTCTTTTATAGAAGAGCAATGGTCAAACACTTATAAACTGAAAGCAATAGATATACAAAACACATTTAAACAAAGAGAGGGATTTTAGTTTGTTTATGATAAAACTTATATGTAACAAATGCTCATATCACAGATGGCATAAAATTATATTATTCAAATATCAGCAGTTCAAGAAAAGCAGTTTTGTGACACATTCATAAATGAACTTGTTAATTTTCCTACAAGGTGGCACAATTGTTGATAAATAAGTCAAAAATCTGTGTATATTTATTTCAAAAGAAAGAAAAATTTAGAAGGCCATAGGTTTTTAAAATTTAATTATTATGTGTCTACCAACATAGCGGGGACTTTTGGGCCCACCTCTATAAAATATGTATAAAACTCTTCCTCCAATGAGGTAATAAATAAAACTATATTGACTAGGATATTCCTATTAAAACAATTAACCCATGAAATAGTGTTATTAAACTTGGATACATAAAGGACTTCACTATTAAATATAGGAATTCATTGTTTACAACAAATTATAGAAAAGAGAAACACGTGGTTAAATGACTTTTTAAGAGATATTTTGGACCGGGCACAGTGACTCATGCCTGTAATCCCAGCATTTTGGGGGCCGACACAGGTGGTTCACCTGAGATCAGGAGTTCAAGACCAGCCTGACCAATGTGGTGAAACCCCATCTCTACTAAAAATACAAAAATTAGCCAGCTGTGGTGGCATGCGCCTGTAGTCCCAGCTACTTGGGAGCTGAGACAGGAGAATTGCTTGAACCCAGGAGGCAGAGGTTGCAGTGAGCCAAGATGGCACTGCTGCACTCCAGCCTGGGCGGCACAGCAAGACTTCATCTCAAAATAAATAAATAAATAAACAAACAAACAAACAAATAAATAAATTAAAGATATTTTGGAGTTAGAAAAGCTTGGGCTGGTATTTAAAGCATAGCTCCCTCTCCCTCTACCCCCAACATCCACACAATTATACATTCCTGCAGCTTCCCTACCACCAACACTCAGACCCAGGTAACAAACACTTCTCTCTGCTGGACAATTGCTGCTAATTCTTTCTTCATCCACTCACATCTACTTTTTTTCCCTTCTCCAGTGCATTCATCTGGAAATATTTGAAGTACAAATCTCATCACATCACCACCCTCTTCACAGCTAAACCCCTTCTCTAGCGTTCATTGCTGTTAGGTAAGTATCCAAGTTTCAGGACCTTGGAGAGGTGCCGCCATTACTTATTTTTCCAGCGTCATTTTTTTCTTTTTCTGTTGTCTTTTCTTTCTCTTTTCATCCTTCCTTTTTTCCCATCTCCCCTCCTCCTCTCTGTATCTTTATTTCTTCACCTCTGTACTCCATTCACATGGCTTTATTCAATCTTTGTATACAATTCCTGCACAGAGATTTTTTTCATGCTATTTTCTTTACCTCAAATACTCTCCTCTTCCTTCTGTCTTTTAATGTAAAAACAAGCCAAAACATCTTGTTGAAGTACAATATTTAGAGAGAAGTGCCTAAGTCATAAGTCTACAACTTAATAACTTATCTCAAGGTGCATACATCCATGTAATCACAACCAGATGAAGACATACAAGATAAGTGGTGTCTCAAAAGATTTCTTGGTGCATTCTTCTGGTTACAATCCCATTTCTCCCCTGAGAAAATCACTATCCTGACTTCTAACACTAGTTAGTCAGGGAGAGTTCTGAACTCCATATAAATGGAATCAATGTGAATGGCTTCTTTCACTCCGTCTCCCTTGGGAGACTCGGAGATATTGTATGTAGCTGTAGTCAGCTTCCATCACTGCATAGCATTCCATGGTATGAACATTTCATAATCAATCCATGCTATTGTTGAGTCAATTTGGAATTTTTTTGCTTGGTTAGGCACTAACATAAATAATGATGTTATGACCATTCTCATTATAGTCTTGATTTACACATGTAAGAATTTCTGAAGGCTATATATCTAGAAATTTGACAGATTTATTAGAAGGTGTATGTTTAGCCTTAGTAGATTTATTAGAATGTTTATATTCAGCCTTGTGTAGCCTTACTGATAAACAGAGGCTACACAAAATTACTCCCAAGCAAGTAAGATGTGAGTGACCTGTTGCTTCACGTTCTTCTTAACATTTGATATTGTCAGGTTATATTTTGTTTTATTTCACTTTTGAGTAACATTTCTGATGAGAGTACACGGGTATCTTGCATTGCCTAAAAAACTAATGACAGTGAAAAGGAAAGCTTTTATATGTTTCTTAGTAATTTGAATATTTTCTTTTGTGAAGTTCCTGTTAATGTTTTTGCCCATTTGTCATTTGTGGTGTCCAGGATTTTTAATATCTTTATTTATTTGTCAAACCTTTTAATATATCCAGGATATGAGTTCTTTGTCAGTTAATAAACATTGCAAATACTTCTTCTTTTTGGCTTCCATTAAAATGATGTTCTTTATCTGGAATAGGATAATACTTGACGTTTAAAAATTCAATCTTCCCTGCTGTTTACCTATTTAATTATTTGCTTGAAAAACAACTTTTAGCTTTTTGAGTTGTGTCATGCACTTTTTACCTATTTAATTAATAAGATCGGTCATATGTACTATTTTTTCCTTTCTTTACGCAATCATGCATGACATAACATTTCAGTCAACATATGACAGACCACATATACCACAGTAGTCCCAGATTATAATGAAGCTGAAAAATTCCTGTTCCTAGTGACATCATCATTGTCCTAACACCATAGCACAATGCAGTTCTCATGAGTTTTTGGTGATACTGGTGTGAACAAACCTATTGCACTGCCACTTGTTTAAAAGTATAGCCATACAATTATGTACAGTACAAAATGCTTGATAATAATAAAGACAAAATTGTGTCTGTGTCTTAGTTTTTAGCAAAAAGTTTAAAAGGTAAAAAATGTAATAAGAAAATTTGAAAATAGATAAAAGCATATAGAATAAGAATATAAAGAAAATATCTGTATAATTGTATTATTTGTGTCTTAAGCTAAGTGTGATTGCAAAAGAATCCAATAATTTTTTTAAAAACTCAAAATGTTACAAAGTAAAAAAGTTACAGTAGGCTAACGTTAACATATTATTGAAAAAAGAAAAGGTTTTTTTTTGTTTGTTTGTTTGTTTGTTTTTACAAATTTAGTATAGCCTAAATGTAGTGTTGGGAAAGTCTACAGTAGTGTACGGTAATGTCCTAGACCTTCACATTCACTCACCACTCACTCCCAGACTCACTCAGAGCAACTCTAAGTTATAGGAGCTCCATTTATGGTAAGTTCCCTGTACAGATGTAACATTATTTATTTCTTATGCCATAATTTTACTGTACCTTTTCTATGTTTAGATATACAACTACTTACCATGGTATATCTAAAGATAGAAAAGGTACAGTAAAATTAGGTATTCAGTCCAGCAACATGCTGTACAGGTTTGTAGTACAGGAGCTATGCCATACAGGCTAAGTGTGTAGGAGGCTGTACCCTCTATATTCATGTAAGTACACTCTTTGATGTTTACACAATGACTAACATCACTGAATGTTGGGTTCATAAAGTATCCTGTCATTAAGCAATATATGACTGTGTGTTATTTGCTGTTCTACTGGGTAAATTATTGAGATGCTAGGTTATAAAATTGGCACATTTAATTTCCTTTGTAATTTTTATTTTTGGCCAATGAGTTGCTTAGAAGTAATTTACAAATATTTAAGGATGTTTGAGGTATATTTTTAATATTAACTTTTAGCTTAATCTCACTATAGAGAAAAAATACTCAGAATTTCGATCACTATACTTGGTGATATTGTGTGTGTGTGTGTGTGTGTGATTTGCTTTCAAACATATGGTCAATTTGGGCAATGAATATACTTATTGGATAGAATATGATGTATATTGTAAAATGGCAGATGTAGTATTTCTGTATGTTTCAACTAGATCAAGTTAGCTCATTTTGATTTTCAAATCTACTACATCTTTATTGATTTTTTTTCCTGGATGTTCTTTCAGTTACTCGGAGAGGTATGGTAAAATCTAAGATTGTAGATTTGTCTATTTTCCCTCTTAGTTCTGTCAATTTTGCTTTATATATTTTGAAGCTATATTATTAGGTGCATACTAGTCTAAGATTATAAATTCTTGTCAGATAGACCCTTTAATCCTAATGCAATGACACTATTTATGTTCAGAAATGTGTCATTTCTTGCCTTTCAGTGTCATTTGCAAAATCATATATGCCAATTTTATTTTGCCTACTGCTTGCATGTTTTTAACTTACTCTTTTTTTTCAGGGTTTTTTTTTTTTGGTCCTCATATTTTAGGCAGCTTTTTTTGTGAGCTGCCTCTCTTTGTTTGCTAATTCAGTCTGACAATTTTGCCTTTTAATCTCAGTATTCAATCCATTTGTATTAATGTAATGACTGACACATTGGCATTCCAATCAATCTTACTAATTTTGTTTGTCCCATTTTTCCTCTTTTGGATTATGTTTATTGATAAATCTTCTTCAAATTAGCCTGTTATTAAACAACTATTATTATTCTTTCAATGTTTACCCCATAAATTCAAAATATATTCTTAATTAGAATCTTATATTGATAATCATATTAATTTAAATTAGTTGACAGTTGCATTAATTAATATATCTACAATTCTTCAGGTAATAAGGAACTTTGAGTAATCAAATATTATTTAACAAAATCCTGTCTTTTGTGCTATTATTTATCAAGATTTATATAGGTATTTTTTTCTAATCATTGTTTTGTACCATCAATATTCCCTTGGACATAGCCACACATTTCTCTTTTCTATTCTTCTCTTTTTAAGTCATCTATTTTCATCTGAGATTATATTTTTTTGCATGAAGAATTCTCTCAGTCATTCCTTTACTGGAAGTTTGACAAATTTCCTAGGTTTTTGTTTTTCAAAAAGTGTCCTTATATTTTTCCTTTGTTTTGAAGGAGAACTTTAGAGTGTATGGAGTTTTATTTTGGCATTTGTTTTCATTCTGCACTTGACAATGTCATGTCTCCATCTTCTGACTTGCACTCTTATACTGTCATTATTAGTATTTCTATTTCCCCTTAAAGATAACATATGTTTTGTCTCCGCCTGCTTTTTAGACTTCCTCTTGTCTTCAGTTTTCAGAAATTTTATTATGATATCCTTAGGTACATTTTGTCTGTTTGTCGTAATCTATCTGAAGTTCATAGAGCAGCTAATATCTGTTGGATTTTTCCATTACTTTTGAAATGATCTCATCTGTAACAGTTCCCTTTCTATTCTCTCCATCTTCTTCTGCAACTTTAATTACACCTATACTAGAGGTTTCCCACATCTATTATGCATGTTACACTGTTTTCTACATTTTTCTACTCGTAACCAGATATTTAATTTTTTTGTTTGCTCCCTTTTCTTCTCTTCAGCTGTGTTAATTGGTTGTTAAATCCATCCATTGAGTTAATTTCATATCTTATTTTGTTTCCATTCTAATATGCCCATTTGATTTTAAGTGGTTTCCAGTTCATGGTATAATTTTACATTTTGGGCCAGGCACAGTGGCTCACACCTGTAATCCCAGCACTCTGGGAGGCCTAGGCAGATGGATAACTTGAGATCAGCAGTTTGAGACAAGCCTGGCCAACACAATGAAACGCTGTCTTTACTAAAAATAGAAAAATTAGCTAGGCATAGTGGCACACACCTGTAATCCCAGCTACTCGGGAGGCTGAGGCAGGAGAATCGCTTGAACCTGGGAGGTGGAGGTTGCAGTGAGCTGAGATCCTGCCACTGCACTCCAGCCTGGGCCACAGAGCAAGACTCCCTCTCAAAAATAAATAAATAAATAATAATAACCCTGTATTTTATGATTTAGTTTTACAAACATGCTAAAGTCCATATCTAATAACTTCTTTCTGGTTCTTCTGTTATTCTGGTGTGTGTGTGTGTGTGTGTGTGTGCGCGCTTGTGTGTTGCTGTTGCTCTTTGTTCAGTTATTTTTATCTTTCTTGGTAATTTTTGGCTCAATACTTCATATTTCCAATACTAGGTGTGAAGATAATTTGAAGCTGTAGATGCTTTGTCTTCCTCCAGAGTGGATTCACTTTTGCTTCTGGCAGGTAGTTAGGAAGAAGGCAAATAGTCTTAATTTAGACAAGGGTTAACATCTTTACAGTCTGGGCTTTTGTCCCGAGGAAAAATCCATCTCTCATTCTTTTTTTCTAGTGTGTAGTCTCTGGGGATTCCAATTCAAACTCCAGTGTGTTTCTCAGGACTTCTGCTTTTAGACCCCGGTCTATAGAGATCCACAACCTGTCAGCTGCCTTGTGCAAATGAGTGAATGCCACTCCTATATTTCTCTCTCTGTTCTTCCATCTTTTGGACATGAGGACACAAGTCCATTTCCTTGGCAGCTCTGCAGTGCCTTTGACCTTTTCTGGATGTTCTCGATAGCGGATTTGTTCTGTAACAGCAGTCTTCCTTTTCTGAAGGCAGTGCTCCCCATCACTGGTCCCTGCTTTACCAAGTTAGTGCCTGTTCATCCACTCATCTGTTCACAAGGAGGCCTCCAGACTTTCCTGTCGAGAGTAAACCGTCTTTTAAAAGCTCTCACAATTCTGTGTAACTCTGTTTTGTATTATTTGCCAAAGTTGCAAAGTTATGTTTATTTATGGAATGGTTAGAATTTTTTTTAAAATCTCTGCAACTAGATTTTAGGCATTATAAGGGTAGGATTATTGTCTATTTTCATTCATTTTAAATTAGGTAGCCCTCAAATATAGTTTTAAATGGAGGAATATATTGTTTAAATGCCACAGACATTGCTATCATTTGGTTTGTTTGGCCCCTCCAAATCTCATGTTGCAATTTGATCCCCAGTGTTGGAGGTGGGGCTTAATGGGAGGTGTCTGTGTCATGAGGGCAGATCCTTGGTGAAAAGATTGATGCCCTCCTTGGTGGGGGGCAGTGAGTGAGTTTGCACACGATTCCCATGGGAGCCAGTTGTTAAAAAGAGCCTGGCACCACCCCCTCTCTGTTTTGTGTTCTTCCTCACCACGTGATTGCCCCACACCAGCTTCCCTCCACCTTTCACCATGAGTGGAAGCAGCCTGAGGCCTCACCAGAAGCAGATGCTGGCTCCGTGCTACTTGTACAGCCTGGGCACTGTGAGCCCAATAAACCTCTTTTCCTTATAAATTGCCCAGCTTCAGGTATTTCTTTGTAGCAGTGCAAAATGGACTAAAGACAGCCATCTAGCTGTAGAGTCTGATAAGGTACAATAAAAGTTCAGTTGTAGTGGGTTACCCTATACATAGGTATATGGAAATCTGTTTAAAATAGCATTTAAAGACCTACACTTTCTTTACAAATAGAGAGACAGTATAGGTATAATTGCTCAGGACCAGAGCTTTGGTACTGGATTATTTACTGCTGAATCATGGCTCTGCCACTTAGCGCTGTGAGGGCCCCATGCCTCAGTTTCCCCATCTAAGATGATAATGATAATAATGATAGCAACTTGTGGCTCATCATGCTGTATAAATGAGTAAATGTAAAATACTAATATACATGGATTAATTTATGAAAAACAGGGCGTGGCTAATAGTAAGCATTCAGTATATGTTATCTATCATTTTAAAATTATAAATATACATAAATGTGAAAATTGCTACATCAATGAGAATTCATCTGGCAACCAGTGGCATATTTAATAAAAATTACATATTTAATACTTGTCCTGATAATTTAACAGTATTTAAATGAGCCAGTTCTTACTGCCATGGCCCACAGTATTATTTATTACGCTATGAGGCTTACTGTATTACATACTTGTTTGATTAATGAGAGCAGAGCACCTTCCATAGCAGTATGTGCAAGATGTAAGTGCACCTGTGAAGTACCTGGATGCTTATGAAAATACAGATTACCAGGCCATACCCTGATCCAGCAGGTCTAGCCGCAGGCCTATGAATTTGCATTCTGTACATGCACCCAGTTGATGCTAATACAAATGGTTCTTGAAGACACTTGGGAAAAAAACTGTTCTTTTAAGGCAAAACATTACAGATGGAACAATTGTGGATCTGTTAAAAAGAGAATGAAGGGCAAGTGTGAGAAATAAAACAGCATGAGTTTTGAAGGCTGGAAGAATATTAGTACTGTTAATGTGGATATTTGCAAGAGAAATTCAGAAAGCGTAAAAATTGTGAGGATGATTTTGTCACCCTGCAGTCCATATTCACAGTGGTCTTTGCTGCAGGGATGAAATTCTTGTTCCAGATGAAGTCACAGTGATGAAAAGGTACCAACAGTAGCAAAAAGAAGGTTCATACTGAACCATGGAATAATGACTCTCTAAACTGTCTAAAATACACTATTTTGGGGGTGGAGCCAAGATGGCCAAATAGGAACAGCTCCAGCCTACAGCTCCCAGCATGAGCGACGCAGAAGATGGGTGATTTCTGCATTTCCAACCGAGGTACCGGGTTCATCTCAGTGGGGAGTGCTGGACAGTGGGTGCAGTGCACCTTGCGTGAGCCGAAGCAGGGCGAGGTATCACCTCACCTGGGAAGCTCAAGGGGTCAGGGAATTCCCTTTCCTAGTCAATGAAAGGGGTGACAGACAGCACCTGGAAAATCAGGTCACTCCCACCCTAATACTGCACTTTTCCAATGGGCTTAACAAACCACACACCAGGAGATTATATCCCGCACCTGGCATGGAGGGTCCTGCACCCATGGAGCCTCACTCATTGCTAGCACAGCAGTCTGAGATCAAACTGCAAGGTGGCAGTGAGGCTGGGGGAGGGGCGCCTGCCATTGCCAAGGCTTGAGTAGGTAAACAAAGCAGCCAAGAAGCTCGAACTGGGTGGAGCCCACCACAGCTCAGGGAGGCCTGCCTGCCTCTGCAGGCTCCACCTCTGGGGGCAGGGCACAGACAAACAAAGGCAGCAGTAACCTCTGCAGACTTAAATGTCCCTGTCTGACAGCTTTGAAGAGAGTAGTGGTTCTCCCAGCATGCAGTTTCAGATCTGAGAATGGGCAGACTGCCTCCTCATGTGGGTTCCTGACCCCCGAGTAGCCTAACTGGGAGGCACCCCCCAGTAGTTGCAGACTGACACCTTACACGGCCGGGTACTCCTCTGAGACAAAACTTCCAGAGGAATGATCAGGCAGCAGCACTTGCAGTTCACCAATATCCGCTGTTCTGCAGCCACCACTGCTGACACCCAGGCAAACAGGGTCTGGAGTGGACCTCCAGCAAACTCCAACAGACTTGCAGCTGAGGGTCCTGACTGTTAGAAGGAAAACTAACAAACAGAAAGGACATCCACACCAAAAACCCACCTGTACATCACCATCATCAAAGACCAAAGGTAGATAAAACCACAAAGATGGGCAAAAAACAGAGCAGAAAAACCGGAAACTCTAAAAATCAGAGTGCCTCTCCTCCACCAAAGGAACGCAGCTCCTCACCAGCAATGGAACAAAGCTGGACGGAGAATGACTTTGACGAGTTGAGAGAAGAAGGCTTCAGAAGATCAAACTACTCCAAGCTAAAGGAGGAAGTTTGAACCAATGGCAAAGAAGTTAAAACCCTTGAAAAAAATTAGATGAATGGCTAAGTAGAATAACCAATGCAGAGAAGTCCTTAAAGGACCTGATGGAGCTGAAAACCACAGCACGAGAACTACGTGACAAATGCACAAGCCTCAGTAGCTGATTCGATCAACTGGAAGAAAGGGTATCGGCAATGGAAGACAAAATGAATGAAATGAAGTGAGAAGAGAAGTTTAGAGAAAAAAGAATAAAAAGAAACGAACAAAACCTCCAAGAAATATGGGACTATGTGAAAAGACCAAATCTAAGTCTGATTGGTGTACCTGAAAGTGACAGGGAGAATGGAACCAAGTTGGAAAATACTCTGCAGGATATTATCCAGGAGAACTTCCCCAATCTAGCAAGGCAGGCCAACATTCAGATTCAGGAAATACAGAGGACACCACAAAGATACTCCTCGAGAAGAGCAACTCCAAGACACATAATTGTCAGATTCACCAAAGTTGAAATGAATGAAAAAATGTTAAGGGCAGCCAGAGAGAAAGGTCGGGTTACCCACAAAGGGAAGCCCATCAGACTAACAGCAGATCTCTCAACAGAAACTCTACGAGCCAGAAGAGAGGGGGGGCCGATATTTAACATTCTTAAAGAAAAGAATTTTCAACCCAGAATTTCCTATCCAGCCAAACTAAGCTTCATAAGTGAAGGAGAAATAAAATTCTTTACAGACAAGCAAATGCTGAGAGATTTTGTCACCACCAGGCCTGCCCTAAAAGAGCTCCTGAAGGAAGCACTAAACATGGAAAGAAAAAACCGGTACCAGCCACTGCAAAAACATGCCAAATTGTAAAGACCATCAAGGCTAGGAAGAAACTGCATCAACTAATGAGCAAAATAACCAGCTAACATCATAATGACAGGATCAAATTCACACATAACAATATTAACCTTAAATGTAAACGGGCTAAATGCTCCAATTAAAAGACACAGACTGGCAAATTGGATAAAGAGTCAAGACCCATCAGTGTGCTGTATTCAGGAAACCCATCTCACGTGCAGAGACACACATATGCTCAAAATAAAGGGATGGAGGGAGAACTACCAAGCAAATGGAAAATAAAAAAAGGTGGGGGTTGCAATCCTAGTCTCTGATAAAACAGACTTTAAACCAACGAAGATCAAAAGAGACAAAGAAGCCCATTACATAATGGTAAAGGGATCAATTCAACAAGAAGAGCTAACTATCCTAAATCTATATGCACCCAATACAGGAGCACCCAGATTCATAAAGCAAGTCCTTAGTGACCTACAAAGAGACTTAGACTCCCACACAATAATAATGGGGGACTTTAACACCCCACTGTCAATATTAGACAGATCAACGAGACAGAAAATTAACAAGGATATCCAGGAATTGAACTCAGCTCTGCACCAAGTGGACCTAACTTGGTGTAGATGTAGACATCTACAGAACTCTGCACCCCAAATCAACAGAATATACATTCTTTTCAGCACCACACCACACCTATTCCAAAATTGACCACATAGTTGGAAGTAAAGCTCTCCTCAGCAAATGTAAAACAACAGAAATTATAACAAAGTATCGCTCAGACCACAGTGCAATCAAACTAGGACTCAGGATTAAGAAACTCACTCAAAACCACTCAACTACATGGAAACTGAACAACCTGCTCCTGAATGACCACTGGGTATATAACGAAATGAAGGCAGAAATAAAGATGCTCTTTGAAACCAACGAGAACAAAGATACAACATACCAGAATCTCTGGGACACATTCAAAGCAGTGTGTACAGGGAAATTTATAGCACTAAATGCCCACAAGAGAAAGCAGGAAAGACCTAAAGTTGACACCCTAACATCACAATTAAAAGGACTAGACAAGCAAGAGCAAACACATTCAAAAGCTAGCACAAGGCAAGAAATAACTAAGATCAGAGCAGAACTGAAGGAAATAGAGACACAAAAAACCCTTCAAAAAATTAATGAATCCAGGAGCTGGTTTTTTGAAAAGATCAACAAAATTGGTAGACCACTAGCAAGACTAATAAAGAAGAAAAGAGAGAAGAATCAAATAGACACAATAAAAAATGACAAAGGGGATATCACCACCAATCCCACAGAAATACAAACTACCGTCAGAAAATACTATAAACACCTCTACACAAATAAACTAGAAAATCTAGAAGAAATGGATAAATTCCTCGACACATACACTCTCCCAAGACTAAACCAGGAAGAATTTGAATCTCTGAATAGACCAATAACAGGCTCTGAAATTGAGGCAATAATTAATAGCTTCCCAACCAAAAAAAGTCGAGGACCAGATGGATTCACAGCCGAATTCTACCAGAGGTACAAGGAGGAACTGGTACTATTCCTTCCGAAACTATTCCAATCAATTGAAAAAGAGGGAATCCTCCCTAACTCATTTTATGAGGCCAGCATCATCCTGATACCAAAGCCTGGCAGAGACACAAGAAAAAAAGAGAATTTTAGACCAATATCCTTGATGAACATTGATGCAAAAATCCTCAGTAAAATACTGGCAAACCAAATCCAGCAGCACATCAAAAAGCTTATCCACCATGATCAAGTGGGCTTCATCCCTGGGACGCAAGGCTGGTTCAACATACGCAAATCAATAAACGTAATCCAGCATATAAACAGAACCAAAGACAAAAACCACATGATTATCTCAATAGATGCAGAAAAGGCCTTTGACAAAATTCAACAACGCTTCATGCTAAAAACTCTCAATAAATTAGGTATAGATGGGATGTATCTCAAAATAACAAGAGCTATCTATGACAAACCCACAGCCAATATCATACTGAATGGGCAAAAACTGGAAGCATTCCCTTTGAAAACTGGCACAAGACAGGGATGCCCTCTCTCACCACTCCTATTCAACATAGTGCTGGAAGTTCTGGCCAGGGCAATCAGGCAGGAGAAGGAAATAAAGGATATTCAATTAGGAAATGAGGAAGTCAAATTGTCCCTGTTTACAGATGATGTGATTGTATATCTAGAAAACCCCATCGTCTCAGCCCAAAATCTCCTTAAGCTGATAAGGAACTTCAGCAAAGTCTCAGGATACAAAATCAATGTGCATATATCACAAGCATTCTTATACACCAGTAAGAGACAAACAGAGAGCCAAATCATGAGTGAATTCCCATTCACAATTGCTTCAAAGAGAATAAAATACCTAGGAATCCAACTTACAAGGGATGTGAAGGACCTCTTCAAGGAGAACTACAAACCACTGCTCAGTGAAATAAAAGAGGATACAAACAAATGGAAGAACATTCCATGCTCATGGGTTGGAAGAATCAATATCATGAAAATGGCCATACTGCCCAAGGTAATTTATAGATTCAATGCCATCCCCATCAAGCTACCAATGACTTTCTTCACAGAATTGGAAAAAACTACTTTGAAGTTCATATGGAACCAAAAAAGAGCCCGCATCACCAAGTCAATCCTAAGCCAAAAGAACAAAGCTGGAGGCATCACACTACCTGACTTCAAACTATACTACAAGACTACAGTAACCAAAACAGTGTGGTACTGGTACCAAAACAGCAATATAGACCAATGGAACAGAACAGAACCCTCAGAAGTAATGCCACATATATACAACTATCTGATCTTTGACAAACCTGACAAAAACAAGCAATGGGAAAGGATTCCCTATTTAATAAATGGTACTGGGAAAACTGGCTAGCCATATGTAGAAAGCTGAAACTGGATCCCTTCCTTACACCTTATACAAAAATTAATTCAAGGTGGATTAAAGACTTACATGTTAGACCTAAAACCATAAAAACCCTAGAAGAAAACCTAGGCAATACCATTCAGGACATAGGCATGGGCAAGGACTTCATGTCTAAAACACCAAAAGCAATGGCAACAAAAACCAAAATTGACAAACAGGATCTAATTAAACTAAAGAGCTTCTGCACAGCAAAAGAAACTACCATCAGAGTGAACAGGCAACCTACAGAATGGGAGAAAATTTTTGCAACCTACTCATCAGACAAAGGGCTAATATCCAGAATCTACAATGAACTCAAACAAATTTACAAGAGAAAAAACAAACGACCCCATCAAAAAGTGGGTGAAGGACATGAACAGACACTTCTCAAAAGAAGACATTTATGTAGCCAAAAAACACATGAAAAAATGCTCATCATCACTGGCCATCAGAGAAATGCAAATCAAAACCACAATGAGATACCATCTCACACCAGTTAGAATGGCCATCATTAAAATGTCAGGAAACAACAGGTGCTGGAGAGGATGTGGAGAAATAGGAACACTTTTACACTGTTGGTGGGACTGTAAACTAGTTCAACCATTGTGGAAGTCAGTGTGGCGATTCCTTGGGGATCTAGAACTAGAAATACCATTTGACTCAGCCATCCCATTACTGGGTAAATACCCAAAGGACTATAAATCATGCTGCTATAAAGACACATGCAGATGTATGTTTATTGTGGCACTATTCACAATAGCAAAGACTTGGAACCAACCCAGATGTCCAACAACGATAGACTGGATTAAGAAAATGTGGCACATATACATCATGGAATACTATGCAGCCATAAAAAAGGATGAGTTCATGTCCTTTGTAGGGACATGGATGAAGCTGGAAACCATCATTCTCAGCAAACTATCGCAAAGACAAAAAACCAAACACCGCATGTTCTCACTCATAGGTGGGAACTGAACAATGAGAACTCATGGACACAGAAAGTGGAACATCACACACTGGGGACTGTTGTGGGGTGGAGGGAGGGGGGAGGGATAGCATTAGGAGATATACCTAATGCTAAATGACGAGTTAATGGGTGCAGCACACCAACATGGCACATGGATACATATGTAACAAACCTGCACATTGTGCACATGTACTCTAAAACTTAAGGTATAATAATAATAAAATTTTAAAAAATACACTATTTTTGAAGTCTTTTTGACCACTTCATATATTGGCAAAGAAGTAAAAGTTAAATAAGAGGTACTTGTGACATATTTTTATATGTAATTATGGCCAAATTTTATTCATTCAAATGTCATTTGGACTGTAGCTAAAACCCCAAGCTGTAGTTATGAGGTGACAATGACAAAAAGGGGAAAGAAACTAGAGCCCCTTTTATTCACATTCTGAAAGCCAAGATTATGGTCTCCTGCCAAGAAGGTTATCAATTAAACCTACAATCTTCATTAAAATCTAAAAAATAAATCCCAAACTTAACAATATCAGCAAAACATATCTGTGGCTGTTGTTCTGAATGAGTAACCTTATTTTTCTGTATACTCCATCTTATTCTCTAACATTTTGCCAGAAAATACTGCTATCGCTGTTGTCTCTGCCATTTTCCCACACGAAAAAATGTTTTTCTTTATTCTTTCAGTCCTGTATATATAATATAATAGATGTGTGTGTGTGTGTATAAAATACATTTACTACATGTAAGATGCTGGTAAATCGCTTTAAGTTTTTCATAGTTGATTCATATTAATCAGTTTGCTTTACCTTCACATCACCACTGTCAAATATTGGAGACAAGTTATCTTCTACTGCTGATGAGTTTCAGAGCCTGAAGGGTCTTACACACAGTTTGGGGAGAGGGCTGGGGACACACAGATCTCCTGTCTTCTCCCTGGGCTCTTTTCACTGATCCTGAGATTTAAATTGACAGAAAGGAGCAAAAACCTGAATAACTGTCGATAAACTGCCATCCATCTCAGTAATCAAGAAGAGTAAAGCCTGCATGTTTAGAGTTGTAAGCCTCATCACGTATCTGTGGCTGAAGCCTACGTAACACACACATTATATTTTCCCTGTTAAAAGTTCCCCAAGCGTGAGCGTGCGTGTGTGTGTATTATTATTATTTTTTGAGACGGAGTCTTGCTCTGTTGCCCAGGCTGGAGTGCAGTGGCAGGATCTCAGCTCACTGCAACCTCCACCTCCCAGGTTCAAGCGATTCTCCTGCCTCAGCCCCCCGAGTAGCTGGGATTACAGGTGCCCGCCACCACGCCCAGTAGGGATGGGGTTTTGCCATGTTGGCCAGTCTGGTCTTGAACTCATGACCTCAGGTGATCCACCTGCCTTGGCCTCTCAAAGTGCTGGGATTAGAAGCGTGAGCCACCACGCCCAGCCCCAAGCATATATTTTTTAAAACGTAAGTTTGACTCTTGTTTTTCTACAAGGGAGTATCAACTCAAAGCCACAGTGAGTTGCCATTTCACAACCACTAAAATTGCTATAATAAAAAAGTCATATAATAACAAGTGATGCAAAGGATGTGGAGAAATTCGAACCCATACATTACTGGTGGGACTGTTAAAATGGTGAAGTTGTTGTGAAAACAGTCTGGCAGTTCCTCAAAATGTTAGACACGGAGTTACCATTTGACTCAGCGATTTCAATCCTGAGTATATACCCAAGAGAAATGAAAACACACACCCAGAGAAACACTTGCACACACACAAATGTTCAGAGCAGCATTATTTACAATAGACAAAAAGGGTAAGTAGCCCAAATGACCATTGACTAATGAACGGATAAACAAAATGTGGTACATCCATACGGTGGAAGATTATTCAGCCACTAAAGGGAATAAAGTACTGATACATGCTACAACGTGGATGAACTTTGAAAACATTTCATCCTAAATGAAAGAAGTCAGTCATGAAAGACCACATAGTTCATGATTCCTTTTATATGAAACGTGCAGAATAGGCAAATGAAAATCTACACAGACAGGAAGCAGCAGCTGCTTGGTCTGGGGAGTAAGAGGGAGGGGTGTGGGGAGTGACTGCTAATATGCATAAGGTTTCTTCCCAGAGTGACAAAAATGTTCTAAAATTAAATTCAGTCGATGGGTGTACAATTCTGTAAGCACACTAAAAAATCATTGATTTCCACATTGTATTTATTTTTTCATTTAAATTTCTTTAGAGATGGGAGTCTTATCCAATTGCTCAGGCTGGATGATTATACATTTTGAATGAGTGAAATTTATGCTATGAAAACTATACCTCAGCAAAGCTGTTAAAAAAAAGACAGGGGAAAAAAGGAAAAATCTAGAGAGATTTTGCACTTGGAAGGTTTTTTGTTGTTGTTGTTGTTTTACTGTACTTTAAGTTCTGGGATACATGTTCACAACAGCAAAGACTTGGAACCAACCCCAATGCCCATCATTGATAGACTGGATAAAGAAAATGTGGTACATATACACCATGGAATACTATGCAGCCATAAAGAAGGATGAGTCCATGTCCTTTGCAGGGACATGGGTAAAGCTGGAAACCATCATTGTCAGTACGTAGAAGGTTTTTATGTTTTGCTATGCTTTGATGAAATCTAAATTGGAAATAGAAGGCAATACATGATGGATAGAGTTATATAATAAAGGAAAAATGAAAAACTATGCCAAAAGATTGGTTAGCAAGTATACATTTATATGTTTTAAGCAGAAATAAAACATTTAGGATAGGATATTATTCAATCAATATATTTTAAGATATATGCATCTTCTCATATATCATTTTTCCTGTAAACTGTCTGCTCATAATATTTATCTATTTTTCCCTGTTGGTCTATTTCTTTTCTCACATATTGATTTGCATGATTTTTTTTGCATTAGGGAAATTGACCCTTGATGATATTTGCTTTAAATAGTATTATATGTTACCGATTTGTTGTTTCGCTCTAAATTACTTAATGCATAATTTTTATAAATATATTTCAAATATTTCAATGTATTAAAATGGACTTTTATTGAGATACTAGAGAAACCTAAAATATTAAAAAAAAATACTGTGAAGGCCACCAAATCTAGCTTGTTCTTTTCTTGGCAAGCACAAGCACAGCCTGAGTTTGTATCTTTAATTACATTTAGAAGGAAAAAATACTCTGCCTACTAGGAGAAAAATGTTTAGGCATTATTTAGGCATGAAGCCTGAAACAAAATAAAACAAAACAAAAACTAGAAACCCAAACCCAGCATTTAGAGGAGAGTTGGCTGAGGCTGTTCAGTAACATCAGCCCGCTCTGGGTGATGTGAAGGCGACAGTTAATAATTAACCGCAGTAGGTGTTTTTCAAGGTGAGAGGCGAATAACCCTAAAGCGTGGAGCTGAGATGTTGGAGTGGAACCTGCCATCAGACCTGACTTTGCTGCTAATAGGCCAGTCTATGACGGTGGCCAAATGATTGCAGCCATTTACAATCCCTGACCTTTGGTAGCACACTAGGAGTTTTTTTTTTTTTTTTTTTTTTTGAGGCAGAGTCTCGCTGTCACCCAGGCTGGAGTGTAGTGGCACCACCTCGCCCGGCTAATTTTTTGTATTTTTAGTAGAGATGGGGTTTCACTGTGTTAGCCAGGATGGTCTCGATCTCCTGACCTCATGATCCGCCCGCCTCGGCCTCCCAAAGTGCTGGGATTACAGGCGTGAGCCACCGCGCCCGGCCCACACTAGGAGTTATTAACGGGAACAGAGGCTCTTTTTTGCTTTCTTTTCTTGTATTTTAAATATCTCCTTTCTTCTTTTCCAGCTGTATTTGTTATAACTACACCCTGGTTTTAAAATAACTTTTGTGCCTCCTCGTCTTTCTTTTCCCCTGTTTTTCTGAAGTCCAAATGGAGCCCCGTGTTGCCTCCGGGAGCCTGGAGTCAGGCCCCACAGGCACAGGCTGTCATCTTCCACATGTGAATTCTCAAGGACGGTTTGCTGTTTTCGTCCTTAGTATTTTCATATTCTCTGCCATTGCAACAAAAATTTGGGAGTATCAGTTAATTGACAGCTGCAGTCATTAGAGCCATCATCAGAGATGTTTACCTGGATTGCAACATTCTCAGCCTTTTTCCCCCAAAGAATTGCCTTTTGGGTTACTCCCTCTGTCTACATTGAGGAGCTCAAGAAATAAAATAGTCTTAGGAAATCAGATGAATGCTCTCGTGGAGCTTGGCTTTCCTGCCATTGCCACAGTGTCTCATTACTGAGTAAACACCTCTTTATCCTGGTGCTGAGAAGAAATCTGCATTACTTGACTAGGTGGTTATTTTCATCTTCTAGATAATAAACATAGGGTAGCCAATTGCATTTCCCTCATATCTTTCCAAAAATTGTACCATTGAATATGATAAGAAAGGGAGGATGCACAGCTCATTGTAGAGGCCTTCAGGACATGGACATTACTTTCAAACCCAATTCCTGGCTTCTCTGTTCTCCCACTCCTATTTACCCTTCATCATAACTTCCTTTCTTATCACATTTGGTGGTACAATTTTTGGAAACGTATGCATCTTTTGAATACGCTACATGCATTAGAAAATAATGGTATGTCTGAATAAAGAATTGCCATTCATTTATATTAAGTCATTGGCCAAATATGTCTTACTTAGAGAGTGTAGCTATGCAGAAAGCTTTCATTTTGAGGCTGAAAGCTGTGTTATCTTAATTTTCAATATTTTTACAGCACTCTATTTTCATGCATATAAATTATAAATATGTTTATGGTTTGTGATAACTGTTATTATTAACAATATTAAACCCATTGCCTTAAATTTATATTAAAGTCCTGTCTTCTAAAATACAAAATTAATTAACCTAAAAGTTTCTAATTGCCTAAATATGATATTTAAAAAAGCATTATCTGTGATAACTGACTGGGAACATTTAGCAAATGGTAAAATAGCTGAAGGGACTATAATTTCCTTGCCTGATATGGGGAAGGGTAATAAAAATGCAATTTCACAACACCTGCTACTTTACTAAGCATCTCAGTAATGCTTTTAAAAATTAACATATTCATAGGCACAGAGGATTAATTTGTCTCTCCTCTGCTTTGCCTATGTACTAGGTGTGTATTTGTGTGTCTCTATGACAAAGGTTAAAATATAAGCTATTTTAGTTGGTGAGAACAGAAAGGGATGAGGTAAAATATGCTATAAATAGTTTTGAAGTCATGGAAACAATTATATGGGTGTGATTTAAAGGATAACAGGAAGTACCCATGGCAGGAGGCAGGAAGCACACTCACACTGGGAAGGGAAGGAAAGTTTAATACAGGGACTGTTTTTTTTGAAGGCATGGGCAAGATTTAGGGAAACCACCCAAGGATAGTGCAGTACCTGGGGCTTGTGATTGGGAAGGCATTCCCCCTTCTAGGCTTGAGGAAGATGCAGAAGGAGAGCAGGCCCTGCAACCCGGGAAGGGTGGCTGAATGGCAAGGCTGCCTGGTGGAAGCTCTAGCTTCAGTTCAGGGAATGGGTGGGCAGGGAGGTTGGGTGCAAATGCCCTGGCCTCACTTCCCTTCTATCCTGCAACTCCTGCCAGTGCCTCCCGCTGGCCAAACACAGTCAAACACCAAAGGGCAATGGAGTTTGTGCCAGTCAGCTTCCTGGGGCACTGAGCAGGGTGGTGAGGCACCAGAAGGGTAAAATGAGGGGCCTTGTACCCCCTGCAGCCCCAACATAGTGGAGATTCCCCTAGGTGTCAAAGTACTTGAAGTTTAAATCTTGGGAAGTCATTCCTTTAGAATGAAATAGTGGTGTACTTTTAAATCTCAAAATATGCTGGAATAGATGGTGCAGGTTTTGGCTATTCTGGAATAATAATAACTACATAATGAAAATGATAATAACAGCAACCTTTATTGAGTAATAGCTGTGTTATAGACATTGCCCTGAACCCTTTCTACACATTAGTTAAGTGAACCTTAGTGATATGGTTTGGCTCTGTGTCCCCACCCAAATCTCACCTTGAGTTGTAATTATCCCCATGTGTCAAGGGCGGGACCAGGTGGAGGTAATTGAACCACTGGGGCGGTCTTCCCCATGCTGTTCTCACGATATTGAGTGAGTTCTCACCAGATCTGATGGTTTTATAAGCATCTGGCATTTCCCCTGCCTGCACTCATTCTCTCTCCTGCCACCCTGTGAAGAGGTGCCTTCCGCCATGATCATAAGTTTCTTGAGGCCTCTCCAGCCATGCAGAACTGTGAGTCAATTAAACCTCTTTTCTTTATAAATTACCCAGTCTGGGTATTTCTTCACAGCAGTGTGGGAACGGAATAATACACTTAGCCACAGCCATATCCAGTGGGTACCATCATGTCTCCATGCAACAGACAGTAAATAGGATGATGCCCACACTAGTTGCTCTGGCAAAGCCAGAACTCAAATGCCACTTGGTTGTCTTAGAGGTTCTGTCCTGTCCAGCTCAGAACACTGATTTCAGCTCTCATGTCTCGCTCAAGTTTTTTTTTCTGCACAACGTGGTCTAGACAGCCACGTCTCATGGAACGCTTGGTTCTTCACCACCCTCATCGGCATGTGATAACTGGCCTTGCGTTGTCCTCTTTGTATGCCAGCCTCCTGACTCCAGCTTGAGAGAAAGTTAGAATGTGTGTCTTGAGTTTTAGTTGCATGTGTCGCTCAGCCAAGCCTGTATCCTTTCTTGAAATGAGTGTGCCTCTTCTGCAATGCGTGGTGAATGCAGCCCTCTCCATCTTATCCAGCCCTGCCTCAGGGTCCTGGCCTATCACCAGACAGGCCCCAGGCCTTTTACCAATAGATCCCGACACCCTTATTGCACAGGGGAAGGTTTTGTTCCTCATTGCTGTTGAACAGTTTTTTACTTTCTGATCTATTCTATGAGCTTATTCTCATTTCATGGGCCACATTCTCAGTTTAAAGACCCAGCCTAATAGGGAAGTGCTGAAGACATATGCTGTACAGCCACAGACAGCATTTATAGAGTTATGGATTTCTGAGTGGCAAGGCAGTCATGGGGGTGTAAATATCACTTTACTGCATCACCACACACCACAATAAACTGTCACAACACAGCGTGATGCTGCCTTAATTGTAGCAGATAATGATCATTATATACTGCCTCCATTACCTCCACCATATTAAGCCATGTTCTTTCTCCCTTACATTCAGTAGCTCCTATATATGGAAAAGGAAATAAAAATCTCATCTTCATTAAACATCTCTGTTTAAAGCTGAAGGGAAAAAAAAGGTCTGTGAAGCAGCATGTGGAGAGTTTTTACTGTGGATGAGAGCAGTGGATTTAATTGCTCACACGGCAAGCTGAAAACATACTTGTGAATCAGCTTTCACAGGAAGCCACTGGTTCTTGGAAATGCCCAACACATGAGGTGCACAAGCATTCACAGCCCTCGTGTGTGATCTAGGGAATGCAGAGTGGGAGGACAGCATCATCACTGGGCTGAGAATCTGAGAAGACACAGGAAGGAGGAAAGTCAAGAACAAGAGTCCCGTCTTGAGCCAGGTCCAGATATTTCCCTGGAGGAACAAGTGTTTACCCTGTTACTAGCATCTCTGTTTTTACCTGACACACTGAAAACTGTTCCCGTCACCCTGCCCCAGCAGAACCAATCCCCTGGGTGATTGAATCAGGGAATAAGAAACTTGTTTCTGGTGGATACAGTCATCTGTGCCACGCCTTCCTCAAAAATTAGTTATGGTTACTACACATTTACAATTAATGAGCTCACTCTAATTCAACTGAGCCTCTTTCAAATGACTGCAAAGAAAACTCTCTTGTCATTTTGAAGAAAGAAGGGGAAAGAGAAACAAGAAAAAGCAAAAAACGCATAACAAATTCTGGTAAGAGAATGCCTTCCTCAACTGTCCTTAGAAGACATATGTTAATGACTAATTAGAATGAAATGTAACAAGTACATCAGTATGTAAATGGTGCTTGCAAAAAGATCACATCATCACAAATTTAGAGCTAGAGGAAACTGGAGTCAACTGAGAACTCCACTTACAACATTTTTATACAATTGATTTCTTCAACCTGTTCTTCATTTACAGAAAGGACAACCTAACCCTGATCATATCCAAATGATCACAAAACCCAAGTATGTGGTGGTGTTCTGAAAGAGGTTTTAGCAGTATGCAGATTGAATCGAAATTCTATCAGGAAAACCAAACATTACTAAAATATTCATAGCCTTATCTTTATAAAAAAGCACTGTAGATATGTGTTTCCATTCTAAGCGTGATACTTAGTCTAGATGTAATATCTATTTTGCATCTGCTTTAGTTTAACGGATATCTCAATTCTGCATGAACAGTGGCAGCTGGCATCAAATGACAAAAAACATCTTCCCAAATAACTTAACATTCAAAGTATATCCCCAAACCTTCTCCGGTAAAAGAATCATGGCTTTGTTCGTAAGTCACATGCCAGAAAGCTGTAAGCAGTGTCTGGGCAGAAAGGACATTTTTCAAGTGGTAGAAATAGCTTCTTTCTGACAGAATTTTAGATTTTGTGTTGTGCTTAGCACTTTAAATGTTGACCACAGCAACTAGCACCAGCAATTTTATGCTGAGAGAGAGAGAGAGAGAAAACCTCTAAGGACACATATTAATAAGTATAGTTTAGGGTTATAGCCAATATTTTCTAAATAACTATTAAAAATTGTACTTAACTCTTTTGCAAAGATAAATGCTTAAAAATTTTAGATAAAATCTTTAGTCCAGATTGTGACCTAAAAATGTGGCCTTCTGAAGATACAAATTATTCCCACTTGTAAAGGTTTCTTTGTAATAGAAAAAAGGAATTAATTTGGAGCATTTTGTTTTCATATTGATGATCATTTTCATCAATATTTTCTATACTTGCAAAGTAAACAGAGACGATGAATTAGAGGTGACAGGAAATCCAACATTGTTCAGACGTTTTGAATAAAGTAACGTTCTGGCATTTTCAGTGAAAGAAATTTCAACTCCACAAATCACCCTGACTTGTCTTAGGCTAAGTATCTGGTTCAGAGCTCATTCTATGTATGAGAGATTGATCTTCTTAAGGGGCCAATAATCCCCACATTGCTTACTATTTTAGATTAAGATACAGAAGCCCTTGGTGATTCTGAAAATGTGATTTGGATGACTACATATTATGCCATTATAAGTCGTTAGCACTTGACCCTAAATTAATTATCTGGTAAGTGAGCAAACATATCCCTTGAGAATGGGATATGGGGCAGGTGTGTTTATAGAGGGGCTCAGAGGTAAGTAAACTCACAATGAACTGCCCCATAGGGCAGGGCCAGATATAAAATCCCACAGTAAAGAATTCCTCTTAACTCATGGTTATGTTTAGGACTAAGCTATTCTCTTGATCGTAGCCAATACCCCAGATGTGTACTAAATATTTTTTGTACATAATATTATGAATTAAATAAAAGTAAATAGGATGTCGATGAAAATGGCAGAGGAAGAACCTCTGAACATTTTCTCCGCTTAAAAGTCATGGCAAAAGTGACAAAAATTGTGAGAATCAACTTTTTAGAAACATGGAATTTAACTGAAGCCTCATACAAATCTAGAGAACATTTACTCCAGGAAAACGGACAAATTTTGGTAAGACCAGTGACCTTGTACTGTTTTAACTTTTCCTGTTCCCATCCTCAACCCTACCCCCAGCTCTGTGGTAGGCTTTGTAACCAGTTGTCTGCAAACCTGGTGAAAACCAGCAACCTAGCTGCCACTGGAGTGGTAAGAACAGGGTGAGGTACCTTCAGTGAGGTGCCTCATTTCCAGAGAATTGTCATGATCTGACCTGCCTGATAGTTCTCTGAAAGGGCCTGCTTATAAGCCTGTGTTTATATGATGTGATTTTGTGCTTGCCCAGTGCAGAAAGCCTTTGACTTGGGGGACATTGTTGGAAGTATTGAGGCAATTGTTTAACTTCTGAGTCACCTATGGCACTATGTAATAGTTGGGAGAAATACTAGACTACTCAAAAAACTTAAAAGGTGACTGGGAAATGCAGTTTCCATAGGAATGTTGAAAAGTTACAACATATTTTTTTTTTAATCTAGAAGGCCAAGTACATATGCAGAGATGTAGGTACGGTAAAGAATGACTGAAGACTCTAAGCTCTCACCTCTGCCTGACCTTGAGCCACTTCCTGAGCAGGAGGCGAGGGCTAAGGCAGAGTTGTCCAATGTCTGGCTGAGTGTTGAGGTGTGCCCGAACACACACATAAGTACACTGGTAGATTTGGGACCCCTATTGGTTCCAGATCAATAAGACTAGAAATCTCTGTCTAATCCTCAGCTGATCACCAAGCTAACCAAAGCCTTCATGACCACGTGTGAAAAAGAATAGAGAATTTTCAGAATTAATGCACCAAGTTTCTAAACAAAGAACAACAACAGCAAACAGTAAAAAGTAGGGGGGAATCCGACTTCCAAAGTTGACACAATGTATTATTTTAAATGTCCAATTTTCAAGGGAAAAAAGGGAGACATGCGAATAAATAAAAATGGAAAAAAAAAATCCCAGCTCCCTTGTTTGTATAAGTTAATGAGTTGATCCTAAAATCCATATGGAAAAGCAAGGAACTTAATAGACAAAATAATATTGAAAGAGGATTACTTTTTTTTAATGTTAGCAAACAATGTTTTCTTGTTAAGTTGAATTTGAATGCATGATTCTGCCATGTCCACTGAGACCCATAGATCAAGGAGTTCCTTTCCTGACCAGCACTTTCACTCTGTGAGCACTGTCTCACAGCGTACTTCCAAGCTCTGATGGGATGGCCTTCCATCCAGGCCTAGTACAAGTCACAGAGGTATTTCCTTAATAGAAGCTTCCATTAGTTATATCACAAAAGACTAGCACACTCCTTAAATCAGCAAAAACTCTGGTTGACAGCAATGTTTCTTGGCAAAGATAGCCCAGGTTTCTAGTTCAAGGGAGTAAACCGAACACATTATAGCTACCCATCCTGCCTCCAGCCCCAGAAATGACATAACAGACATAAATAAATACAGTTTAACACTAGAAAATCCAAGGGAGAATTCTTGATAGAACAGACATTACTAGTAGCTTCTGAAACAGAAGTGAATGAGATCAGGTTGAAGATACAATGATATCAAACGTGCACAGGCAGAACAGCTATAAACATGGGAGCAAGCCTGAAATGCTTCACTTCCTGATGAGACAGACAAAGAGGAGGGGTCAAGGGTAAGTTGAAAGATGTTAGTGAGGACACTATAGCCATGCATTTGATTCTTCTGTGATTCCTCTTTTCCTTTTGTGCCTAGGCTGAGACAACAGAGCTGTATCTCTTTTAAGTAAAATTAGCCTGGGTGTTATGCAGAGAGATGGGGCATTGCATACAAATGGCTGGAGTTGGCCAGGAGATAGAGGGGTGCCCACATGCTGAAAATTAGCTCTTGATACTCCTCACTTCATAGCTTGTCCATCCTCTTCCTTAATTTTACTGAAAATGGCCTAAAATAGTATTTATCAACCACAGTCAAGATGCATTTTGGTGTGTGAAAATCAAAAAAGTACTTAACTCGTGTGTGAAAAAAGTGCAATGTAATTGAGCAGAATAGAAAACACCAGAGTTCATTTCACAAGAGGATTAATATGAAATTTCACAAGAGGATAAATAAACGGTAAGTAAACTATTTTTTTCATAAACACAGACATATACATGTGTTTGTCATGGCTCACAATGTGTACTGTATGTCCTTCATGTGCATCTGATATGGTTTGGAACTGTGTCCCTGCCAAAATCTTGTACTGAATTGTGATCCCCAGTGTTGGAGGTGAGGCCTGGTGGGAGTTGATTGAATCATGAGGGTAGTTTCTCATGAATGGTTTAACACCATTCCCCCTTGGTCCTCGTGATAGTGGGTGAGTTCTCATGAGATCTGGTGGTTTAAAAGCGTGTGGCACTCCCACTCTCTTGCTCCTGCTCCAGCCATGTGAGACGCCTGCTCCGCCTTTGCCTTCCACCATGATTGTAAGTTCCCTGAGGCCCCCCCAGAAGCCAAGCAGATGCCGGCACCACACATCCTATAGAACTCGGGGACAATTAAACCTCTTTATAAATTACCCAGTCTCGGGTATTTCTTTAGAGCAATGCAACAGCCTAGTACAGCATCATTGCCGGAAGAGAGAATGAACCATTCCAGCACATCTCACTGCTCCTCCCAGCCAGGCTGTGCTGACATGGAGCCTAACAGAAAACACTGCTGAATGCATTATCGATTCACCTAGCACTGAAAGGGAGAAGCTACCGTGAAATAACAAACTCCAAAGGCTGAATAACACATAATCAAAGAATAAAGCAGAGTGTAAAGATAAGTAGCATCACAGAGAGATGGGAGGGAGAATAATAGATGTAAAAAATCAAATAGAAATCACGCAGAGTAAAAATTTTATTGAGAGAAAACCTTAGTGTATCAGCCAAATACCATTTGATATACCTAAAATATAAATTACAGAGCAATGAAATTACCTTTTGGAATTCCTCAAGAACTTAGTCAAACAATGAAAAAGTTCAGAAAGCATGAAAAACATAGAAGCTAGATCTGGGATTTGTGATATTCGTATTGTATGAAAGAATGTCTAGAAAAAGGGAATAAAGATGGAGGAGAATATTCAAAGAATAACCAAAGAAACTTCCCTAGATCTTGGAGAATAAATCTACTTATATTGAAATTATTCTCTATAAATGGATAGGACACCAAGATATAAGTAATATAAAACAAAAACTTAAAATATGAAATTGTCAAATTTCAGAAAGCCAAAGATAAAAAGAAAATGCTTGAAAGTTACAAAAGTGAAAAATATCTGATTATGTACAAAGGAACAAAAATCAGATTGGCATATGGAGTAGGTTAGACATAATGTTTCAGACAAAAGGTAAAGGAAGCAATATTTCAAAAATTCAGAAAGAAAAAATAAACTTGAATCAAGAATTCTAGACCAAATCAGGGTACCATCCAGGAGTGAGAGCAAGACAGTAATATTTTGAAATGTACAAAGTAAACCCAAGAGAAAAGGAGTGGGTTTAATGAAAAGTCAGCAAGTAATTTAGTAAAATGTAGTTTTAAGGCAAATAATTGCTGATTGTTTATGTTTACGTTTTTTAAATTCTCAGCTTAGAATTCCAAATACCAAATAATCAAAGGGCAAATGGCGAAAGTGGGAGTGGGTGAGAAGGAAACTTCACGCTTGCTAAGATTATATGGTTTATTCAAGGGAAGAATATGTAATCTGATCAGCACTAGATATTGTTGGGAAAATATAGCTGTAAATAGAAATGTTAACACATAAATAACCTTCAAACTATTAAAAAATGTGACAAGAAAAAAATGATATCAGTCCTAAAAAGGATATAAGAAATGTGGTAGATGGACTTGAAGGTGGCCCCAGGATTCTTACCTCCTGGGACTTACGCACTTGTGTGATGCCTTCTGATATGGTTTGGCTGTGTCTCCACCCAAATCTCACCTTGAATTCTAATAATCCCCATGTGTCAACGGCTGGGCCAGGTGGAGATAACCAAATCATGGAGGCAGTTTCCCCCCTACTATTCTTGTGATAGTGAATAAGTCTCACTGTATCTGATGGTTTTATTATAAATGGGAGTTCCCCTGCACAAGCTCTTGCCTGCTGCCGTGTAAGACATGACTTTGCTCCTCATTCACCTTCTGCCATGATTGTGAGGACTCCCCAGCCATGTGGAACTGTGAGTCAATGAAACCTTTCCTTTATAAATTACCCAATCTAGGGTATATCTTTATTAGCAGCATGAGAACAGACTAATATAGCTTCTCCTTGAGAATGAATAGGACCTATGGTTTCCTTCTAACCAACAGAATATGGAAAATGTTACAGATGTATGTATGCTTGCATTACATGAAATTGTAGCATTAGTCTTGGCAGTAGACTCACTCCCTTGCTGGCTTTGCAGAAGCAAGCTACCATGTTGTGTAATGTCATACAGAGAGCCCACACAGGAAAGAAGGTGACCCCCAGCCAATAAGAGATGGAGCCCCTCAGCCCAACAAACTACCAGCAAGTGAATGCCACCATTAGCCATAGGAGCGTGGAAGCAGATCACTCCCCAGCCAGGCCTAAGATACGGCCACAGTCCTGGCTGGCATCTTGATTGCAGCCTTGTGAGGCCCTAAAGCAGCAAAGCCACCTAAGCTGTGTCTGGACTCCTGACCATAGAAACTGAGAAAACTAATGTGTGTTGTTGTAAGGCAATAAGTTTGGCAATATTGTTATACAGCAATAGATAATGATGTAAAAGTGAAAAGTAACTGGAAAGCATGAGAAGAAGGCACAAAATAATGGAGCAAGAATATGATATGAAATATTAATACTCTCAATAATTATGAATGGGTCCAAATTTATCTATTAAATAACAGAGGGATTCTTATGAACAGAATACAAATTAATTTTTTTTAACTCAATAAAAAGACACTTAAAATGATATAGGAGGGATGAAAAGTCTATTAAGAAAATGCTAACAAAAAGAAGATAGGTTTGCCAAAATTTATATGAAACAAAGTGGAATACAAAGTAAATAGCAATGTAATGCACAAGGAAGGATATTGCATGTTGGTGATGTAAGAATTCTCAAAGAACATTTTACAAAGTCAAAATTTGTATGTACTTAAAAACCCAGCCTTCAAACACATGAAACAAAAGCCGGTAGGAAAACTTCCATTTCCAGAAAAATTGCTAAATAGACTTTTGGAATCACTTAGTTTTTATGGCATTTCAAAAAAAAAAAAGATGAATAAAATATTAACAGGTTCTTCTTTCTTAAATAGGTGGCTTAATGGGAGTTAAGATGGGAGAATTACCTAGGGTCTTATGGAGCATCGGGAAATGAGACAAATCCTGGCTCCAAGCAATAAGGTGGGCTGGCTGGAAGATAAGAGCCCAAGTCAGAACCCAGCAAGGATGACATCTTCAGCAGGTGAACCTGCTCCCTCTGCAGAGGGAGTTGTGGGTATAATTGTCTGCCTCATTCTTAATAAGCTACAGAGTATTTAAAAAAAAAAAAAAGAAAATATGTATATCTCTGGTAATTATTTCTAACCACCTCTGGGTTTAGGGTCTCCATTTGTACTAATTGTGTGGCCCAGAAAACATCGAGTCAAACATTAATACAAGGCAATCCAATTTTGGATACATCCCCTATATTTCAGTAGAAGAAAATAAGTTTTTCTCTGTAGGCAAGCACTTTAAGGTCTATGCTCAATGAATTCCTACAGATTAATTTCCCTAGGGGTAGGGAGCTTACAATAAAAATATCTCAAATAAACATAAGGACATAAACCACCATAAATTAAAGTTAAAAAAACCCTTTTATGTATTAGGCCTAAGATATGGAAAACAATGGGATTATTGAATAAAATGGCTGTTTAGTGTATTTAAAGAAAAAAGAAATAATGGAAAGTATGACAATAGAACAAGAGACTATCAAAACTCATGAGCCAAATAAGTAGCAACCCAGTAGAATGCATAGAAATAAAAAGATAAAAAGCAAAAATTAAACCTTAAAGGACTGATATAACAACATATAAAACACAGCTCAAGAGAGATTTTGTGAGCTATAATAATGATTTGAATTGTTCTGGGTTTCATAATGATAAAGTAGCCTACATCACTAACCTTATAATCGCTGGGAAATTTTTTAGAAAGAAAACCATTTGACAGTTGTAGAGAATTTCTAAAAGTATGGTTAAGCTGAACCCTTGAAAAGACAGAAATACACTAAGTTAGACCCATATTTAGACAGATTTCCCCTAATAGTGTTCTGTAGGAGATTGGTCAGGGTGGTGGGAAAAATTATAGCTAGAGAATGCAGACCTTCTCGGAAGGCCAGGGGTTTGCATAGCTTCAGAAGAAAATTATGGCAGAAGGCAGCTGAATTCTCTAAGAGCAAATAACAAGGAAGTGTAAGGGAATTGATCCAGATAAGTTAGTTTACTTAGGCCTTAGAACCTGGCCTTTAATCATCCGCGTGCAGGACTTCTCTCTTGCGGAGGGGGGTGAGGACTGGGGTGGGGGTAGGGGTTGGGGGATTGGTGTGGGCACGACCATGTTAATTACCCACAAGTGTGTTGACTCAATGCCTTTGTTATTAAATCTCTACTAAATAAATGCCTGCAGCACTAGCTTGTCAGGGCCTCAGCCGCTGTGACTCTTTATGGCATCCTTGATGTCTGAGTGGCCCGGTCCCCTGACCACCCAGCGAGGCAAAAAAACCTGTGTCTGCGTACATTTTTTCATCCATCGCTTGGCCAGAGTCTACGGGTTGGGCCTGGCAAGGTTCCCAGTACACGTGAGGCAGGCAGCTACTGATAAAGTAGAAAACCACAGGCCTGTTGGCTTTCGGTAACAGAGAAGAGAGTGTGACATTGCCAATGTGGCTGTGAATTGAGATGGGAAATCCCAGAAATGGGCGGGGACAAACATCTGCATATAAAGTCCCCATAAATATTTAGTTGAATTGTGAACTGCAGATGCATGCAAAAAACACCAAATAGCCCTATAGAAGGCAACAGTTAGATAGATGAAAAAAACTGGACGTAGATTTCAATCGCTGCCCATAAGAAGAAGACAGAATTTAGATTTTAACTCCATTCAAATTAAAGGGTCTTAGTAAACGCTTTGGAGTGTCTGCTACAATTCTATAAGGTTCATGCTTAGAGCCTGCCCCAAAAAGTACAAAACCAAATCTCCATAACTTCAAGGTGATCAGCCCTGAATGTAACTGTCAACTAAAACAAAAATGAATAATCTTCAAAAGATAACAAAATCCACTCTCTTTTCAGAATGCACCATCCCCAAAGTATAGCATACAATACAAAAATACTATATATGCAAAGAAATGTAAAATATTATGCATAGTCAAGAGAACCAGCATCAATAGAAACCGTTACTGAGATCATCAACATGTTGGAATTAGCAAAGAATCAAACACCACTATTATAAATATGGTCAAAGATGTAAAAGGGAAAATAGCTATAAATGAGTGAAGAGAGGGATATTTCCAGCAGATAAATATACAGTATAAAAATAAACTAGGCTGCTCTGCCTATGGAGTAGCCATTCTTTCATTCCTTTGCTTTCTTAATAAACTTGCTTTCACTTAAAAAAATAAAAAATAAAAATAAAAACAAACTAATGGAAATTCTAACATTAGAAACTATCTGAATTTTTTAAAAAATCACAGATACTCTTAACATCAGTTGGAGATGGCTAAATCAATAGTCTATAGACTTGAAGATAAAGCAACAAGTCAAATTGTCAAATCTGAAAAATAGAGAGGAAAAAAATAGTTAAAAAAAAAAAGAACCAGCTGGGCACAGTGGCTCATGCTTGTAATCCCAGCACTTTGGGAGACCAAGGCGGGTGGATCACGAGGTTAGCCATCCTGGCTAACACGGTGAAACCCCATCTCTACTAAAAAAAAAAATACAAAAAAATTAGCCAGGTGTGGTGGCGGGCGCCTGTAGTCCCAGCTACTTGGGAGGCTGAGGCAGGAGAATGGCGTGAACCCAGGAGGCGGAGCTTGCAGTGTGTGAAGATCGCACCACTACACTCCAGCCTGGGTGACAGAGCGAGACTCCATCTCAAAAGAAAAAAAAAAAAACCGAGCCACTTTGAGCTCTAGAACTGTGTCAAGTGTAAAATACATATATAATTGGAATTGCAGAAGAAGAATAGAGATTGGATGAGGCAGAAAAAAAATGACATACATGAAATTTCACCAAGGTAGAATATATGCTGGGCCATAAAATAAGTTTAAATACATTTCCCAGAAAGGACACATAAAGAAGGAAATACAAAAAAAATTGATAAGTTGAATTCATCAATGTAAAAAATCTTTGTTCATTAAACACACCATTAAGAAAAAGAAGAATAAAGAGCAGACTGGGAGAACACATTGCATATATCTGACAAAGGACTTGCATCCAGAATACATAAATAATTTCTACAAATCAATAGCCAAGAGATAAATCAACCAATAAGGAAATGGTAAAGAACTTGAACAGACACTTCTGGGAATAATTAATTTGAGAAGCCAGTAGTACAGGAGAAAAAGAAGCTGCTTGACATTATAAGTTATCAGAGAAAATAATTAAAACTCATTAGAATAGCTAAAATTAAAATGGACAACACTAAATGTTGACGAGGATGTGGGGCACCTGACACTCTCCTACATTGCTGTGCTAGTGGGGAAAAGTACAAATAAAACTAATTTGGAAAGACATTAGGTAGTATGTCATAAAGTTAAACATACACTAAGTTATGAGCAAGGTTTCTACTTTTATGTATTTATCAGAGAGATAGAAAACAGTAAATCATCAGATGAAATTATTTAATCAAAATAATTAAATAATCCAAAATAATGAAAGTATAATTAAATCAAAGTGCATTCAAACCTGGGCATTACAGGAATATATTTAGGACAAAGAGAGGGGTGAATATGATTAGAGTTAAATTAGCCTAAGGTCATGGTTAATTTGAAAAAGAAATTGATTAAATTTTGACTTACTACATTAAATACGCATATCAAAATGCCTATCGTAACCACAAGAGAACAGAAATAGAATATTTCACTCTCATACTAGTGGAGAAAAGAAAATGATTTGGTTTACAAAGTAAGGCAAAAGAAGAAACACTTAGCCTAGTATGACAGATAAATGAAAAGCACAAAAATAGAAGAATTCCAAATCAGTAATTACAGTCATGGTTAAATATAAACTTAAAAGATTGAAATTGTCAGACAAAATGTAAAAAAAATCTAGATTTATGCTGTTTAAGAGAGGCATATCTAAAATATAAGAGAAAAATTGAAGATGTGGAATAAAAATTGTAGGATAAACTGATCAACAGTTTAGCAGTATATTAATGTCAGACAAAAGAGTTATTGTAGCAGTATATTAATGTCAGACAAAAGAGTTATTAAGACAATAAGCTTTATTAATGAAACAGAGGGCTTCAATATATGGTAACATGAATTCACTTCTTTAAACCTAATAATCTAGCTTAAAATATGTTGACCAAAATAGTAATGAAAAAACTACTATAATTATTAAACATTAGGTTATAGCTAAAGTAAAAGTGAGGTTGGCCTATAAGCATTCTTAATATAAGATTTCCAATATAGTACATTTTAATAAAAACAACAAGTTGTAAAATAAAATCATTCACAATACATTATCTATTACATTGATGATCATTCCCCAAACAGAATCCATCTGTTAAAGCCAATTCTTCTTAAAGTTTTCCTTCTAAATTATGTTTCTTCTGGTGAATGTCCTACTTTTTAATTCAAAAATGAAAGCTAAATACCTCCTTGTATTGCTCCTGGTGCCTGGACGGACAAATGTTTCACAGCAACATTGAAGGATGCATAAATTCATCTATATGGGTGACAAATACTTAAACATTTTTTGTTTACTTCTACCACACTCAAGAGCCTATATTTTTATTTAGAGTTCAGTTGTTTATATAACTTGATAGTAAGTCACATCAAATAATTTGTGCCCATTCCAATTCAAAACATTATATTTAAAAAGTGCATTAATTACCAACTAGAGATTATAGAAAGTCTATCATAACAGTCTTCCAATATTCGAAGTGCAAACGATGTCCCACAGGACGAATCTGGCCCACCATTTGTTTTGTATGACCCATGAACTAAGAATGCTTTTTACATCTTTAATTGTTGAAAAACTATCAGAAGAAAAAAAGGCTTTTTCTGGCATGTTAAAACCATCCACAGTTGTAATTGTAATGTACAAAAATCAAGGTTGATTAGAACAGAACTGTACTGCTTCATTGGGTGTCACCCAGAGTTTTGTATCTCTGAGGGGTTATCTAATATCAACCCCATTAAATGGGTAAAATCTTTGGGAAGATCCACTATCGTTAATTTTGTTCTGTATATAATTTGTGCTATTGGTTTATTGTTCATGTGTAAAATTGGAAAAAATATTCTTCAATCCAATCAGGATCAGCACCAAGCTATGATCACTATGGTTCATTTAAATCAGAGAAAAGGGGGAGATGTAGGGAGACCCCCTGAAACTATTGCTATGGAATAAAAGATGAAATGCTCCTGATTATTGTAAATACAAAATTGCATGCAGGATTGTGTAAAGACAATGCCAGGTTGGGCTGCCAGAATGAGCCAACAGTGCGTGATGTGCTTCCCCCTGCAGAGAGCCTATGAACAGATGTGCAGTCAGGGAGGTTTCACATCACCAAGATTCCTATCCCAGAAAAGCCGACATTCATAGCTCTGGGAATGGAATGTGACCCTTGTGGAGAGCCTATAAATGGATGCATGGTGGCACCTGTTCATATGGATAAGATAGGGCTATAAACGCCCTCATCTTGCCACGGCTCTTCTAGGCCTCTTTAGGGTTAAGGCGTACTCCCTTCTGAGAATTTCTGGTCAAACCGGTTGTCTAGCTTCACATCCTTCCTGTTTCTGTTGATTGTTAGTAACCAGCTTTTGCTGCAACTGTTCCTGCTGATTAATATCTTGCTAATCATAGGTTATGGAAAGACTGTATTTCTGTTTTAAGGCTCTGTTAGAAATTGCTAATGCATACGCTATATTGTAAATTCTTATCTCCGCATACTGTACTTCTGCAAACAGATGTTATGTTAAAGAATTACTTCATCCCCATGTGACCATCTCACCTCATAATCAAATGACCCTAAATCCTTCACTAACCTACCCCCACCCTCACTAAACTTAATAATAAATGCTGATATATCCAGTGCATTGGTGGCATTGCAGGACCAGAAGGTGGTGACCCCCCTGGACCCAGTTTTCACCATTTTGTGTGTGTCTATTATTTCTCGACCTGCTGATCCACCTGGGAACAAGGAGAGAGCCCCCCCTTTGCATTGTGGGCTGCTGGCCAGATCCCTCAATAGCAATGGCAGAGTTCAGTAGTTGTGAGAGAGGCTGGGACCACACAGCCTGAAACATTTACAGAAACTGTTTGTTGGCTTTTGCTATAGAGAAGAAAGAAGTGTGTGTGTGTGTGTGTGCATGCATGTGTGTCTGTATACACGTGCGTGTATGCGCATGTGTATGTGCAGGTGTGTATGCAGTCGTGTGTGTATGTGCGTGTGTATGCACTCGTGTGTGTATGTGCATGTGTGTATGCACGTGTGTGTATGCACTTGCGTGTATGCACTCATGTATGCATGCATGTGTGTGCATGTGTGTGTGTATGTGCGTGTGCATGCACACACACATGCACACATGCGCAGGTGAGTGAGTGGGGGCATCGATTTTCTTCCAATAAAAAATACTTTCTATCAAAATCTTGGAAATACTCAAGTGATATCGATGAAAAATTTTTAGAGGAGATTTGAATATTATCAGAGCAGCTTGTGTGTTCTAAAATTACTTCCAATACTTAGATCTATTTCTGAGCTTAAATTTATCTCTGAATCATAACTTCATCTATAAATAATAATGTATTATATAAGTGAATTTCCAATCAATCAGTGAAGAAATCATTATTTCAAAAGGTTTTGTGATAATTTACTAATCATTTGGAAAAAAATTAAGGTCTATCTCATCCTTCTTACCACTGTAAAGCAAAACCCAGATGGTTTGAAGATTTAAATGTAAAAACTGAAGTCATAAAATGATTATGAGGTAATTAGGATAAACATTTATATAATTTTACTGTAGACAGGCAGTTTTAAACATGATTAAACAGGCAGAAGCCATAAAGGAAACGATTGAATGCAAAATAGAAAAATAAAAAAAAAAACCCTGTATCTCACACAAAAAAAGAAAAACCTATAAGGCAAACATCAACTACAGGAATATTGAATTATAACAGTTGATTTATTAATTATTAATTATTGTAGTCAAAATGATTTGCAAATAAAGAATGGTAAATTACAAAGAAGAAATATAACTGAACAATATATAATGAAACTAAATTAAAAATGCTATTTAAACAAATAATGAGTTATTTCTCAAAGCAATGCCAAACTGTTTAGTAGCATTTCTGAATAATGCTTCTTGGACTTCACACTTGCATAACCTTTCTGGAGGGCAAATTTGCAGTATTGTTCAGAAGACTTACATGTGTATGTTTGATTTTCATTTATAGGAACCACGTTTATGCAATAAGCTCTTGTTTTTATCTGTACATTTTCACAATAACTCCTTCCATCTTAGTATCATTTCTTCTTCTTTGCCACTGGATCATCAGTGAAATGTCAAGAGAAACCTGGGCACACATTAAATTAGAGAATCATATAGAAGAATTTAGTTAGAAACGAAGAATGACAGTTATTTTGTATTAGGAAATTTCTTAAGCAAGATGAATGTATCACATAGAAAGAAACAACACTGTGTCAGCCGACTGCTAGTCTTCTTTTTCTTGGAGTGTGTTAGATCAGCATAGCTCATCAGTTATTGCTACTCATTTCAGCACTCTTCCCAATTTTCCTCATCCTACTTTCGTAACGATCTTTTCTTCACGGTAAATGCTTAGAACACTTCTTTTTTTTCAGCTGACTCTAGTTGCTTTAAGATTTATGCATTTGTGTGGAAGATATAAGTGAAATGTGAAAAGATGTTAAAATATGGGCAAAACCAATTTGGTTTCAGTAGTTCTTGCAAACTCGTTTGACTCAAACCCTCTTATGATTTCACAAGACACAAATCTTCCTGGTAATGCTGAGATACCCTTTAATTTGTGTTTAGAGAATTTAATTCAATGCCTCATTCAGCACAAGAAAAATGAGTTCAAGCAGCCTGAACTTGGCGTTTGGAAGGGGATGAAAAAGCAGAGCGGGCAGTCAACAAGACGAAATCTTGGATCTCGAAGAAGAGTGCTCCAATTATCCAGATCATTTGTCACATGTGAGGTGAGACTTTCCTTGTAAAACTTTCTGGAGGTTACTTACACAATTTAGTGATAAGTGATATTCTGACTTTCAAAACGATAATGCATCTTTGTGTATAAGCAATGGGATATGAAGTGTTTGAAGCTTGGGAATTCATTTCTCCAAAATATTTTGCACCATGTTTAAGTAATCCCCATCATCACATAATATCCATTAAGGTAAAATGAGTGGTATTGGTGACTCAGTGACTGGTTTGCTTGGGGTTTTATTTCATTATCACAGGGCATCTTCTGTGACTCTTGCCTGAGATTCAAACTGCAGCCCACTGACAGGTGCTGGGGTTGGGGTTCTTCTGCTACTCCTAGACCTTGCTAGTTTTTCTTCACAGGAAGCAGCTTTTAATCGGTTATTTCATTGGGGCTCATTTCACAGACGAACTGGACACAGAGTTGACTGCTCTTCAGGCATGCCTTTCACTTTGTTTCTCAGGCTCAGCTCAGATGAGAAACCCTCATTTGAACTTCTTTTTATATTAAGGACTGGGGTGGAAGGAAACGTCTACTATTGCTAGAGGCAAATATTACTCACACCCTGATCCCTTTGATGAACATTTACTGAGTCCTAGGCAGAAATGTCTGCTGTCTTTTTCCATAAGTTATTTGGGTATAGATATTCAAATTCTTACAGTAATCCCCTAAGTGCAGAACTCTGTCCAGGTGGTTTTCCAACAGGTCGTTTCAGCTTCAGATAGTCTCTTTACATCTCAAAGTCTTACATTTGCAGTTCTGATTGTTTATTTCTAAGTCATTTTTCTACATGAAGAGGTGGAGCTAAAACTTTGATTTAGTGAATAAGTATCAATTATTATGTTTGAGGCACTGGTTAAAGCATCCAGAACAGATTTTCTTTTTAATTCTTTATCTTGCTCTCAGAAAATTCCTATTTAACACCAGAATTCATACAAGTACCAAAATCAAATTACAGGGTAACATGTGTGAGTTGCGTTTAGAAAAGAGTAAGAATTTTTACTAGATAATTACATTTTAATTCAGTTCTATAGTTTCTATTATAAACCTAAAAGTATATAAAAAATCCTTTCTACCTATTCATTCTTTCCTGGACTGAGAGTTGTTGCACAGTATTTTTTTTTTCTCTGATATTTTAATGCAATCAGTAATTGAAAGTAGGGAAATTACTGAAATCATGTTTGCAACAAGTTTAGTGAAGCACACTGAAACGGAATATTATTCAAAATCTTAGAAGAGATCTTCATAAAAACTTGCATCTTGTGTAAATGTTGCCCCTTTATAAAATTGCACATTTCTACAATCAATAAAACTATCTATCTCTCATAAGGACTCCAGGACACAGTGGCTATGTAGAGCTTTCACTGTTGGACAAAGCCAAAGTCACACATCTCCAGCGTTTGGGAACAAGCATCCTCACTTTGTCAATGTAGAATTCTTTTACGTATTTTGGATAAAGACCCATGGTTCTCCAAATGTGGACCTCAAGACCAGTAGCAACAGCCTCACTTGGGAATCAGAAACACATTTTTGGATCCTAGAATCAAACCTAGACTTTCTGAATCAGAAACACGGGGGCGGTTCCCAGCAAGCTGTTTTCCAGTGAGTCCTCCAAGTGACTGTGATGCAAAGGACGGGTTGAGAACCACTGGATCCATCAGCACGCGATGATTTAGGTTCCTCCATGAAATTAACTTGAGTCTATTGATGTCTACTGTGAAAATGTGTGTTTTTCTACCCCAGAGGGTCCGATGTGGGAGAAAAATCGGTCCATGCAGCTGTGACTTCAGAAAGGAGCCTGCCCAATGGGACTTCTCCCTACTGTTGTGACTATCTGAGGTTGGACTAGTCGGCCTGGAAGAGGACTCTAAGCCTAAGTGTGCACACGTGTGCCTTCTGGTTAGTGTTCAGCCTCCATCAGCTGAACCGAACATTCTGCATTCCTCACCATTTCATTGCAGAACCTCTGGCAAGTAATTGTGCACCCAAGGTCTCAGCAAAGAAGTAATGTGTGCAACCTCAAAGGGACCACTGAGGATGAAATGCCTTGGCCTCACATCTTGTCAGATTTTAACCCGCCAAATTAAAAGATGACAATTGTCAAATTAATGACTATTTGTTTTTTCTAGTCAATGATACCAGTGTAAGAATTCAGATTTTTTTCTCATAGTATGTCATCTCCAATGGGGGAAAACAGAAGAGTAGTATCAGATAGTGAGACACATGCCACGGCTCACATTAGTGTAGAGCAGTGGTTGCCTGTGCGGTCCTCCGAGCAGCAGCAGCAGCAGCATCTGGAAACTTTTTAGAAGTGCAAACTCTCAGGTTCTACCCCAGATCTACTGACTCGGGAAGTTTGGAGGTGGGTCCAGCAATCAGTTTCAACAATGTTTAGAAACTGACTCCAATGGCACATTTGAGAACATCTGGTGTTGAGTACTGAATGTCATTCACGTGCCAGGAATGCTCCTAATTTTTCAATTTTAAGTGGGAAAGAATTTCATTTATAAGCTCAATCAGAACAATAATGTTCCTTTCTTTTAGTTTAAGCTAAAGCAAATGTCATCTGCTAGAAAAATCAGCTACAGGCAAAATGTGATTTCCAGTACTTTGACCTAGCCATTAACTCTTTTCTTGTTATAGTTTCAGAAAACATTTCTCATTTCTTACACCAAGACATTGAGAAGGAATGACGTGACATAAAATACTTACTATAAGCTATTTCACTCTTAACTTGGTTTCTGTTATTTTAATCAGTGCTACCTCTCAATGATTCTCACAGACATTCTTTGTTACTCAGTATCCCATTCTCTTTCTCTTATTTTCATGTTTCCCTTTGTCTCCACCTTGCTATTTCAATAATAGTTACATGGTAACACAATTCTCACTTCTTTCTAACTGAGTCAATCAGGGGCAGAGTTATTATCCGGGGTAACCCCCTGCTAATTTCAACATCAGGGTGAAGAGTCACTGAAACACAGAGGAGAGCCTAGCGTGGAGGAGAGAGAAAATGTCTCTCTTTGGCAGAGTTCCCCACCCTTCCGCTGGGTTTGTGGCTGTGGACTCTGATCCTTTGCAACCTCGACTCAACAATCAACTGCTGCTGGGAGTGTGGAATCCAGTGGAACCCTTATGCATGGGATTCCTGGTTCTGGTCCACTTCTTGGATGCCCAGTATGAAGTTTGTGGTTTAACGTGTAGACACATTTTTTTCCTACCATCTTGAGAAATTTTATACTGGCCCTATTATGACACCTGTTCATGATTATACTTTCCTTTCTTTTCTGAAGTGGCTCTCTTCCCAAAACTAGCTTCAATGATACCCACCTGAGACACAGGTAGTGGGCTTTTATGAGAACTGCAAAGAGGTATGGTGGCTCACACCTGTAATCCCGGCAGTTTGGGAGGACAAGGCAGGTGGATCACCTGAGGTTGATCACCAGAGGTCAGGAGTTCAAGACCAGCCTGGGCAAACCCCGTCTCTACTAAAAAAAAAAAAAAAAAAAAAATTAGCCAGGCGTGGTGGCAGGTGCCTGTAGTCCCAGCTAGTCAGGAGGCTGAGGCAGGAGAATTGCTTGAACCTGGGAAGTGGAGGTTGCAGATCGTGCCGCTGCACTCCAGCCTGGGCAGCAGAGTGAATCCGTCTCAAAACAGAAATAAAAACAAAGAAAAAACTACAAAGATCTGGAAAAGGGCATTGTTATTTGATGTTACCAGTGACCCTCTATACAGTCAATAAGACAGTAGGAAAATCGGTCTGTATTAGCATTGAAAAGTATATATTCTGAGTAGAAAAGGGATTTTTAATTAACAGGTTTCCTGGAAAGGTAGCATGGCACAAAGATGAGTGTGAGTATTGGAAAAACCTGAGTCTGAATCCAGTGTCTCATATTGATTAGCTAAGTGAATTTGGTTAAGGTATTTAAGTTGTCTGGGCTTCTATTTCTTTAACTAAAGCTTGAGGCAAGAACATCTGTCTTGCAGAATTGTAGCAATGCTGAATTAGTTAGTTATCATAATACATGTGACCCATTGTTGAGGGCCAAACATTGGCAGCTATTGCTGTGAATATCCTGGATTAAAAACAAAAAAAGAGCATTTTTAGTAGATAAAAAATTGCGCACCATCCCACTGTAATGGACAAATTGTATACTCTGAGAAAGAAAACACCTCAAAAGCTTTCACTTTCCTTGAAGGAGAATCCTATTGAAGCCCCCATGGTTTAGAAGTGATTATGATCTAAAAAGAAACCCTATGAATCCCCGTCTTCTGACCTCAGTGTCAAGTATTTTCTTGGCTGTGTGGCACGATGATTACAATGAGCACGTTGCATCCCTCCGCCTGGGATGCAGGCACACCCATGGCCCTGACTGACCAAGGATGCTGCTGGACCAGCCTCCCCAGCAGCCACTCCCTGATGAGCCACAAGATAGAGGGTAGTCCAAGTATCTTTTATTTTCACAATTTATCTGAACCTGGGGAGTAATTTTAACTGGAAGTCAGAGTAAGTCTAATATTGTTCATCGGGCAGAGCCCCGGAATTCATGACCTGGTTTAATATATCGTGGGCATGAAATGCTATAATAAACTTAAAATATTTACATCAAAACATGCATCATGCCTTATCAGAGACTGTAAGATGCTTCATTCTGGTAGGGATGAGTACTGGCAGGCTACCTACGTTTTATGAAAAACATTGAGAGAAAGCTCAAACATGTATAAAATTTAATCCACTAGTTTCTACAAACTGCGAAAAAAAATGCCATTATTCTCTTTTTACAATAAAACACCTTGATCTAGATAATAGGAGCCAGTTTCTACTATTCTAGAGGACCAGCAAAGATAAACTATATAATGTCCTTTATGGAGGCATAGGTAACTTTTGAACCCACTTTTTCCTGGCTATTTTAAAATCAGAGCAAACTGCTATATTAGATACTAAAGTCCAAATATCAGAGTAAAATAGGGTCTGGGATGCACTCTTCTTCCCCCTGTACCCCCACCCTACGTCCAAATGCTCACTCTAGCTTTGATAGATAATATTGCATCTATTTTCTCTCTGAACCTTTGGCCAAACGCAATAAATTGTGAAAAAGATTTGAGCCAGGAAGAGGCACACAAGGGTTTGATTTGTTGATTTGCACTGGCCTCCAGCATGGCAGACGTCCTATTTTCCAGTTTCTGAAATCTGTGCACCACTGAGTGTGCACATATAAATGTTCATGTTACAACAAAATATAGGCATTGGCTGGTGGTGTTTAGAGATCAGATAAGGAAGAGGAAGACTAAATGATGTTTAGCCAAAAGGACAGGACAAATCGGGGCTGCACTTTGCTTTGCCTAAACCAGCTTTACTTCCTGCTGACGGGTATTGTGATCCATCTTTTTGACCTTTATCTTCCCTAGAGTCTCCAGGCCTCTACTGGCACTGGTCCCAGGGCAGCTGCCGTAATAATTCCACCCCCTGGACTGTTGTACCAGGCATGCTCAGAGCCAGTGAACTGGAAGTGCAGTTTTTAGAAAAGGCCAGTAAGCAGCTTTCTGCCTCCCTAACACTCCCTTTCCCTTTTGGCTGCTCTTAGGTCTGAATGATGTTCTAGGTTCTGGCACGATTTTATTCTTGGGATTATTTTAAGTTCCTAACACCAATCAAAAACTACTAAAATCCCAGACTGTGTGTTAGGTGATTATGCATATTTTGCAAAATGAGTAGGAGAGCCGAAACTCCTGCTGTAATCCTTGTGTAGAGCACCCGATCATCTACCCTCACAGCCGTCTTCCATGGGAACGGAAATTCTATCTTGAGAGCATTTGGTTCACAGAATCTGATGTATGTATAGAACTAATACTAAAGTGGATTAACCAAGGTGGTAAAAGGAGGCTTGAATTTGTAACCTGGAAAGGAAAAATACACAGATCCTTTTTTTTTCCATACAGTCATAAAACCGCCAGTGGTATAATTCTGAATTCCAGTAGAGGGCAAACTTAGTCTTTTAGTTTTCTAGGTATTTGAAAGACACCAGGAAGACAGCCTTTATTTTTACAACAATGCTTCCTCTAACTGTTCACCGCTACTTAAAAGCCACATCAGCATTTATCACACCTGTCACTAAATTACTTGTCAGGCATTTTGTTAAAAATTACATTACAAAGGAAGGAAACTGACAAGAAACAATATGTTAGACAGAAATAAATTCAGTTTTCTTCCATTAGTTCCCCTCCGGATTCACACCTATTTACAATCTGTTTTCTGCATACATAACAAGAATGAGGGGGCACCCACGTTACTTTAGCCAAGATAAACAAGTTCTTCCTTGTCAGTTTTGCTTACTTCTCTCTTAATACTACCATTCCCCCAGAGGAGCCTTGCACTGTATTGGGTTGCTGAGATGTTGTACAGAGTACTTGCTAATAGTTATTGTAGAATGAAAATAGAAATGCTCCAGCTTTATTTACCTGAATAATCATTTAGCATTAAAATGCAGCTACTCAACTGGATTAATGTTTGCCACGTTGTTTCTCTGTATGAAAAGGCACATTCTCCTTGCCCCAAATTGTTTATTTATTCAATAATTATTGAACAGGCAGTTCCAGCAAATGCAGCTTGCTAACAGGCCTTCCTGACTTCAGTTTACTCAACTAAAAAATGATTCAAAACTACACGTTCTGGCCATCTCATTGTTTCAAGAATCAAATGAGATAATATTTGTGAAATTCTATGTAAACCAAAAGGTGATATGTAACCACGCTAATCCCTGATGCGTGACATGCTGCTGGGCTCTTCATTTTATTGTACAATTTAACCTTTAGAAGAAGCAAGTAAGGTGGAGGTTCTTATCCTCATTTTACATATAAATGAACTGAGACTCAGGAAATTTTGACTTAGAAAGCTGAGCCCCAGAAGGGTTAAGCACATTGCTCCAGATCTACACCATGGCTGACAGTGTTAGCATAGAAAGAAATTAATTTACCATTATATTCCTCAATATATTTTAATCTTTCCTAGGAGGAGATGGGATGTACTTATTCTTTTTTTTTTTTAGATGGAGTCACCCAGGCTGGAGTTCAGTGGTGCGATCTCAGCTCACTGCAACCTCTGCCTCCTGGGTTCAAGCCATTCTCCTGCCTCAGCCTCCAGAGTAGCTGGGACTACAGGTGCGCACTGCCACACCCAGCTAAGTTTTGTGTTTTTAGTAGAAACCTGGTTTCGCCATGTTGTCCACACTGGTCTTGAACACCTGACTTAAGGTGATCCACCCGTCTCGGCCTCCCAAAGTGCTGAGATTACAGGCACGAGCCACCGCATCTGGCCCGTACTCACACTATTAACCAACAAGTTGGGAGTTAAAAGTACAAGGCAAAAGTACAACAGATATTTTAAGACAATGTGAGGCATGGAAGTCCTTATGCTGAAGAGGGTTAGCTGTGTCTTAAAGGCTGCAGAGATGAAAGCAGAATGCATTGTCTGTGGTCCCACTGGTAGGAAATGTATGAGCCAAGGTTTTTCAGTCCTATAATAGTGTTACTTAGGACCATGTTGTACAGCAAGACATGAGTGCACGCCAAGTATGTAGTGGAGAGAGATTCCAAAGCCAGATAGGTGAATTTGACTTCTCCCCACACACCCCAAACCTTTTTTTTGACTTCTCCCCACACACCCCAAACCTTTTTTTTGACTTCTCCCCAAATACCCCCTACCTTTTTTTTTCTCCCCACACACCCCCCTGCTTTTTTTTTTTTTTTTTTGAGACAGAGTCTTGATCTGTTGCCCAGGCTGGAGTGCAGTGGCACTCCAATTTCGGCTCACTGCAACCTCCACCTCCTGGGTTCAAGCAATTCACCTGCCTCAGGCTCCCAAGTAGCTGGAATTACAGGCACGCCACCACACTGGCTAATTTTTGTGTTTTTAGTAGAGATGGGGTTTTGCCATGTTGACCAGGCTGGTCTCGAACTCCTGACCTCAAGTGATCTGCCAGCCTCGGCCTCCCAAAGTGCTGGGATTACAGGTGTGGGCCATCATTCCCGGCTGGCTTCTCCCTTTTTATTGTTTCCATTTCAGTTTAAATCTTGAGAGTTTGTAAAGCGTGCTTATGCCTGTACAAAAAGGGGATTACATTTTAGATTGCATATGACATGAGTGGAGTTGGGTGATGGAGGACTAGAGATGGAGATCTATTTATGAGATTGGCTGCATCCACAACTCTGGAAAATCCGCTCTGCAGCATGCATGCAGTTCCATTGAAGCACAGGCAAGAGATGAATACTTTAGGAAGTCATTCAATCAGCATTTTCACATTGCCATGAAAACTGCCAGGCCTCAACCAGAGATACCAGGTAGCCCAAATCTCTAAACAAATATTGAAGATGAGTGCTAAGTTTTCCATACACGGCAAAGGAAAATGATATGCACCTTAGCTGTGTCGCATTGAGAAATAAGCAAATATATCCTTCTAATACCATCCCACATCTGAGCCTCCATGAGTGCAAGGGGAGGCATTTGGGATTCTAACAATTCTACAGTGCACTATTTCTATTGCCCCAACACGACATGAGTCTTGGAAATGGAAGAATAAAAATTACTCAAAGAGACTATAGATTGAAATAAAGTCACTTATGCTTGGAAGTACATATTATCTTTGGAATAACGGCCATGTGCTTATAGAAAAAAAATCACTGCTAAACATAGGACATCAAAACCTCTAACTACCTTTCATGGTATACCATCATTCCAGTATAATATGTCACTCTGGGTCATGCATTCTTGACTTATTTATATATCCCTCAATCCTATTCAGACTTCCACTGATGGCAAATGATGTATCTAAGTCCTTGGCATCAGGCAAACGGCCTGGGGAAGAACACACCACGAGCCTACAAAAGCAACTTGTGAAAAGTGGAGGATATCCATGAACTGTATTAGAATGTTGTTTTTTTATAAAATGCAAACATCCATAGCATCAGACTCAGTTCAACAGCAAAACAGTATTCTCTAGAAGCATCCAACTGAAATCAGTGTACAGAAGGAGGCATCATAAATTGTAGTTATGAACACATGAGGCATGATGACAGGAGCCCCCTCATGGCTAGAGATTTTGACACATCCCTTTTACCAGCAGAGAACAGAGGATTTGTCCTTGCTTTTGTTTAAATCGAGGAGATTAGACATGTATGTGGTTGGTAATAGAATTAAGCTGAAATCTAAAGTAGGCTAGTTTTTATTGGTACATCCATAAGTTTTGGTTATTTAAAGAGCCAGGCTGGAGGCTGCAGAGGAAGAACAGATATCATATGGTAGGTTCATACACTCACATACCCACTTACTTCTCTAACCTTGGTTGAAACCCCCACCACCCTGCACCTGTCACCTGTAGCCTCTTAAAATAGCTTCCCAAACAGCATTCCTGCTTCCACACTTGCCTATTATGATGCACTCATGACAGCAACCAGAGGGAACTTTATGAAATCATAAATCAGACCGCTTCTCTTCTGCTTAAATTCCCTCCATGGCTTGCAATTCTCTTACAACAAAATACTAGTTTCTCTAAGGTCTACAGTGACCTAGGGCCCACCTCAGCCCCCTCATCTTCTTCCCTCTCTAGCCTTTGGCCCGGGGTCTGCAATCAGTTGCCACATAGGCCAAATCCAGCCCATTGCCTGCATTATACAGCCTGTGCTCTAAGAATGCTATTTATGCTTTTCGACGGGTATAAGAAAATAAAAAACACTATTTTGTGACGCAAAAAAGTATATGAAATGTAAATATCGGTGTCCATCTATAAATTTTATTGGCATAATAGCTTACATATTACTGTGGCTGCTTTTGACTTTGCCAAAGAAAAGGGGGCCATTGTGAGACAGACTGTCTGGGCCATAAATCCAAAATCATCAATTATGTGTCCCTTTATGGAAAATGTTTGCCACCCCCTGCTCTAGCCTCACTGACCTCCTCTCTGTCCCTCTTCGTAGCTTAGCTTCTTCATGCACTTGGGCTTCAGGTCAGGCGTCAATTTCCTTCCTCTGAGAGGTCTTTGCTGGCTGTCTTTCACTCAGCTATATGCAGGCAACATCATCTCACCTCCTCTTTATAAGTCAGACAAAATGTGGAGCTGCCTTTGGAAATGTTAGCTCCTCCTCTAGAATATGAACGCTATGAAAATAGGGAGTTTGTTTGCCACTGTTATTATTGTAATTTTGGCACTTACACAGTGCTGGGCCCATCGTTGGTCCTCTGTAGACATCTATTAATGAGTACATTAAATTAGTCACATATTACATAGTAGGTAATACACAATAAAATCGGTAAAATTAATTGCAAATTCATAAATATTCATTCTGCTAATGTTTCTCTGCTCAAATTGTTTTTAGTGTAAGTTAATTTATTCCATGAAAATCTTCCTTTTCCCTGATGTGATCTGTAAAAGTGTAGAAAGAATGTTAAGTTTAAATCAGTTATATGTATGGACGCTAAGTGAATCAAATAAATGCAGAACAGCTTGCTTAGGAAATGCTAATCAATCCATTATTTCATTGGAAGTGAAGCAGTCAGTATTTAATAGAATGACGTATTTTCTCTCTTGCCTAAGCTCTTTAGCCAAAATATGTGAAATATATCTTAAGCTATTGTTATCTCCTGGTGCGATTCTGTTTCTTAAGTCATAAGAATATTAAATTCGATATGAGATAAAATTCTACTCATGATGGACCATGTGTAACACAGCACACTCCCCACCCCCACAGCCACTGTTGTCAAGCATGAGCACAAGAATAATTAAACAGTGGCCAATTCGCAATCAACAGGGAGAGAGAAGACAGCTCCTGTCCATGCTCAATCAGACGCTTCTTATTCTTCATCTCCGTTGACCCGTTTGCGGCCTCAGTTGCCAAGGTAAATCGTCTACCAAAGGCTGTCTTAATAGGTCAAATTGCTCTTGGAAAGTTGAGAAAGCTTGCAAAATTCTTAAGACCGTTAATCAAAGACCTGTGTTAGGTCATGCCAATCACTGTTTCATTTTTTTAAATGTGCACAAAGAGTATAAGAAGGAATTATTTGGCATTAGGTGCTCTTTCAGCAGGTTTTGCTATGGTAAAAAATGAAAATCCAATGACCAAAGCTTTGAAACCCTTCCAAGCTCATCTCAGAGAAGAGTTATATATTTCTTCCTAAGTTATTTACTTCGCTGAGGGCTTTTTGGCTAACAAAACTGAAAATGTTCTGACATCAATCCACTGCCATTGATAGTGAGTTAAATTAATATAATTGAAAAAGATTTCTACAATTTAATCCATGATTAAAGCTGTAACCAGGAAACAAGTACATTATTGAGCCCAAATTTGTTTTCCCTTGTTCTGTTTCAGTCTCCTATAAACACATAATAAAATGGAGCACAAGTTTCAAAATACAATTCCATGCCCCAATTACCTTCTCCGATGAAATCTCAGCTTCCCTTCTTGTGGCTGCCTGATGGCAAGGCACACAGAATCCAGAGTAGCATTTGGTGACAGTGGATGAGGGGCACCAGCTCCTTGCAGTTATAAGAAGGGGTGGCCGCTGTCTATGCCTAAGGTTGCAGGTAAAGAGTACCCGAAACAATCGGTCAATCTGACAACAATCTGATCCGCCCAGTTCCGGCTCCCTGCTGGACACCACACTGTTGTCTAGCAGACTGAGGCGTGGTAAAATGAAAAGTGGCCATCAGAGGTCCACCCAAAGCTGGTATGCATGCTGCGTCCCAGAAGTGACATTCCTTTCCTCACAGCTGTATTCTCAATGCCCAGAAGGCTGCCTGTCACATAGTAAATGCTCAACGAACGATTTGTGGACTGAAGGCACAGTAGAATGAATGAGGACAGAAATCTTAAAGTGCCAAATATCAGGGAAGGAGAGAGACAAAAAAGGGGAGGACAGGCAGGGTGCGGTGGCTCACGCCTGTAATCCCTGCACTTTGGGAGGCTGAGGTGGGCAGATCACGAGGTCAGGAGTTGGAGACCAGCCTGACCAACATGGTGAAACCCCGTCTCTATTAAAAATACCAAAATTAGCCAGGCATGGTGGCACGCACCTGTAATCCCAGCTACTCAGGAGGCTGAGGCAGGAGAATCGCTTGAACCCCGGAAGTGGAGGTTGCAGTGAGCCCCAAGATAGCGCCACTGCACTTCGGCCTGGGGGACAGAGCGAGTCTCTGTCTCAAAATAAAAGGGAGGAGGACAAGCAATTACACAGACCTCAAAAGCCAGAACATGACCCCAGGAAAGACTTTGAGTTTTTTATAATAATTTGCTTGAAGGTTCTTGCCTCCCAAATTGCAAAATATTGTTTCTACTCTGGCTCCTGGGCCTGCCTTTGTGCTTAACTAGCTAGGTAGATGCAAGGGAAATGCACAACCATGATGTATCTCTGTAAGTGTACCACACACTGGGCATGATTGGAAAGAAACCCCCAAAACTGTCAATTTTGGAATAAATATATTCAGATGTTCTACGTGTCTTGCATTCAAATTATTTCCCCATCCAGAGTTCTGTGGTTTAATTCAATTTGGTTTTAATATTATTTATAAGCAGATTTTTAAAATATTATGTTTTCAAGATCATTTCTTTCTTTACAGCCTTCAGGTAGCTCATTTCAATTATGAAAGTGATTAACTCCCATGGTAAAATTTGCAAATCGTATAGAAAGACAGAAATAAAATGCAAATTCCTAGCTTGTTCTCAATTATCAGCCCCACTATCCAGAGTTTGTTTATCCATCCCAAAATTCCCTACGCACATACAAACGTGTTTGCATACGTATTTCCATATTTTGCACATGAATATACTCTTTAATCAGATATAATTTCTTTCCTAATGAAAAGTTTTATCCTAATCATATTTATTGATATAATAATAATCATACTATGCCATCTCTGATACATGGCATAATCACATTTACTGATATAATAATAATCATACTATGCCGTCTCTGATACATGGCATATACTTTTCAAAAAGATTTTCTTGGTAAAACAATGATAGATTCACAGGGAATTGCAGTCATAGTACAAAGAGGTCCCATGTGCCCACCCTTCCCTCAGCTTCTGCCAATGCTATATGTGCGTGTGCATCATTTTGGGTCATTAATCCCACGTGTAGATTCCATTAACAGCCACCACAATCAAGACATGGAACTGTGTCCCCACCACAAGCTCTCTCTCCTGCTACGTCAGTCACACCATCTCCCTCCACTGCCCTACCCCTGGGTACCCAAGATATTACTTAAATGTCCTGTTTTGCAGGCCCTCTCGGACACTGCCCTGGCAGAGGAAGTGTGCCTCTCATGACACTGCCAGTGGGGAGGGACACTTCAGGTTCTGCTCTTGGTCTCTGTGGACACTGGAGAAAGGGCTCCTTGCTGCTGCGGGGTGATGTGGGATTCAGACCCTCCACTACCCACATCAAAACACCATGGCCAGAAGTAAAGAAGCTCATCACCCCTCCTCGTGGAGTCCCCACTGACACTCCAGGGCAGGGGCCTTGTTATCTCTGAGCATCAGTGACCATCCCGACTCTACTAGGCTCCTTGGACAACCCCCAGTGGAGGGTAAGGGGGCACCTTGTTACACAGGCCGCAGGTAAAAGTCCCGCTTTCCACAGGGTCTGCATTGACACCACAGGGAGGGGAGCCCCTGACTGTGTGGGTAGAAGCGGAAAGTCCCTCACTTGGCCTCCTCTGATGCCATCCTGGCGGGAGTTTGGGGCCACACTGCAGACTGGCAAAGCTCTCCAGTCGACTTCTCCTTGTGGCACCAGAAGTGGACCATGGTGTCCTGTGTGGTCCTTGTTGGACTACAGTGGCCACTGTCTTAGACTGCCCATTCCTTGGTCTTTGGCGAGAGATGAGCATTTCTTGGGGCATGTTTGTTTGCACACACTAGGGGTTTGTGTCAGCCCCTGAACTACCCAGTCTGGAGATATAAGGCAAAAAGAAAACCCAAGGAATTCACCCCTGGTTTCTTCCTCTGGTCGCGAGCTCCCCAGCTGGTCTGCCTTCTTCCCTCCTTCTTTCAGAGTCGTCTTACATTTGTTTTACATGTAATGCCCAGCGGCTTTAGCTGCACTTAGTAGGAGGAATGCAGAAAAGGATGTCTACTCCATCTACCCAGAAGCACAAGTACAATATATGACATAAATTTTAAATTCACTTTGTTGTCTGTGTTTCTTTCTGCTACTTGGATATTTTTATACACTGTTATATATTCTTCTGAAAGTTGTTAAAATTATAGCTTGGCATAACTTAAACTTCAGTGTTACATCTTCTTCTAAAAGTTAAGAAAGTTACCACACTTGTATTCTGTCACCTTATCTTGAAAATTTCTTCAGAATATTTTATCATTTAATGACTTAACTTTTTTATTTATGCCTTCTAATTTTTTTTCTTTTCAAACATGGTCTTCAACACTTAGTAGTCATAAATTTCCCAGAAAATGTCATAAAAGTTGTTAACTTTAATGATTTTCAGTGTTCTATTTATTTTTCCAAATACGTTTAGCTTACACATTTGAATAAATGAGTTACATTTTCAATTTTACACCCATCTATATGCCAAAATTCATTTTTGTGTTAGTATGTATGCATATATATATGTGTGTGTGCATATATATATATATATATATATATATATGCTGAATATAATTTTTAAGCAAAGATCAGCAGAGAGCTAAATTTCATGGCTATCATTAATGTATTGAGATTTTTAATCTATTTTTTCCTCCAATAACAAGTGCATATGGAAGCCATATTGATGTTTCTATATGCAACACAGAGACACGGAAGTTTTTAGGTGAATTTTTAATCAGAGTGATAATACTTAGACCCTTTCTAGACAAATATAGAACCCAAATTAATTTCCTAGCAGGTGGGGGATATTAGCAGAAACCTTTTGTATCTAATCATTAACATAAATACAGTTTTTCAGAATATGTATGCAAACAACAGGAAATCGCAACTCTTTAAAAATGTCGGAGACCAAAGGGAGCAAATATAAGCATCCCAAGGACACAGAGAGACCATTCTTCAATGGATACAGTGACAACTAGGGTTGGGAGATTACGCAGAAGGACAAAAAAGATAGCCTAGTTTTCTATATCTAGAAAAATCCAAAGCAATTCAGGCAACCTAAATTCTATCCCAAATGTGTGTTCACTTTGGTTGGGCAGGTTGCCTTGTTATTCCCCAACATATGAGGCCCATTCCCAAAGCTGACTTTTATCTGTTTTTCCTTTAGCTTGAAATACCCTACATCCATTTCCCCATCGACTCCAATTGCACACACTCTCTGAAGCTTTGTTCCTCCTTGAAGATGGCCCTGGTGGTTCAGTTTCCCAGTGGTATTAAAAGCACTTTCCGACGGGTCATCATGCAGTCAATGTGCTGTCTTCTCTAGGCTGCCCTTATATGAAGACATCTCCATAAAAGACTGCGCAGGGCTATTTTGTATTATTTTATGGTACTAGGCAAGCATGCTTAACAATTTACACATATTATCAAGGTTTATTTTTCTTTTGTAAATGAAGACAATTTTATTTGGCCAATATTTACTGGGTGCCTGCTATGAACTTGACAGTAAGTTAGACACAGAAGGGAGAAACATGAGCAAAAGGCCAGGAGTGGTGGCTCCTGCTTGTAATTCCAGCACTTTGGGAGGTTGAGGCGGGCGGATTGCCTGAGCTCAGGAGTTTGCGACCAGCCTGGACAACATGGCGAAACCCCGTTTCTACTAAAAATACAAAAAATTTGCTGGACGTTGTGGTGTGCACTTGTAATCCCTGCTACTCAGGAGGCTGAGGCCGAAGAATCACTTGAACCCAGGAGGCAGAGGTTGTAGTGAGCTGAGCTGAAATCATGCCTCTGCACTCCAGCTTGAGCAAAAGAATGAGATGTCTCAAAAAAAAAAAAAAGAAAACAAAAGAAAAAATGGGCAAGATGCCATGTGCACGTCCCTTAGGGGCACTGTCTGGTACAACGGAGGGAAGATAACTGTCATCAAATATGATACGTCGGTGTACCAATTCTATATGAATAATTTCATCAGCTGTGCCTCCATAGCAGCCTGAGAATCTCTGGGGAAGTCAGAGGAGACTTCAAAGGGGATTGGGAATAGGAATGGAAGGAGCAAGCAGCACATCTATCTATGGTAAAGCCTTTGGAGGTGATTCATAAGTGGTCCTCCTCACAGGCCGTCTCTCCAAGATGAGAAAGCAGGACCATTTTTCATTACAAAACAGTGTAAATTAATAGAAGACACAGACGAGCACAGGAAAGACATATATGCAAAGAAAATGAAAGGAAGATAGGAGTATCAAGAAATTTGGGACCTTGAGGTTTAGAAAACCCATCTGCTTCTTGAACCCAAACAGAAACACATGGGGTGTCACAACGCTTCCCACAGCAAAGCCTAATGAAGCTACTCAGCTTTGTAGCGTGACTGAGGTCACAGCTCTGATGAGAGCGCTGCCTCCCCTCTTACTGTCCTAAGTTGTCTCGGGCCAGTTGCTGTGGACTAAGAGAAGGCAAAGGGATGATGAACTCAGGCACATTGGAGAAGGTGAAGCCAAACTTTGGGTGTAGATACTAGTCCTTAGAATTCAGGGAAAACAAATAAATCAGAAATCTGTTAAATGTTTGAGGAATTGTATTGCCAAAGAAATACTCAGCTGACTTAAGAGAAAACCTACATGAATATGAATCTGGTCTTGAAAGCTTCCCAGCCACCAAGGAGGACATACACTCCAATACTTACATCTTTTTTTTTTTTATTTTTATGTTTTTTTGAGACGGAGTTTTGCTCTTGTTTACAGGCTGGAGTGCAATGGTGTGATCTCAGCTCACTGCAACCTTTGCCTCCCAGGTTCAAGCTATTCTCCTACCTCAGCCTCCTAAGTAGCTGGGACTACAGGTGCCCGCCACACCTGGCTAACTTTTATATTTTTAGTAGAGGTGGGGTTTCCTCACATTGGCCACGCTGGTGTCGAACTCCTGACCTCAGGTGATCCACCGCCTCGGCCTCCTTTCAAAGTGCTGGGATTACAGGCGCGAGCCACTACACCTGGCTTTTTTTTTTTTTTTTTTTTTTTTTTTTTTGAGACAGACTCTCCCTCTGTTGCCCAGGCTGGAGTGCAGTGGTGTGATCTTGGCTCACAGCAACCTCCACCTCCCGGGTTCAAGTGATTCTTTTGCCTCAGCCTCCCCAGTAGCTAGGATTACAGCTCACATCACCTCACCGGCTAATTTTTGTATTTTTAGTAGAGACAGGGTTTCACCATGTTGGCCAGGCTGGTCTCAAACTCCTGTCCTCAAGTGATCCACCCGCCTAGGCCTCCCAAAGTGCTGGGATTATGGGCGTGAGCCACCGCACCCAACCCCAATACCTAATTCTGATGTGATAGGGTAGAAAATTGAAAAGGAAGGACCACCCAGAGATTGGCCAATGGTACAGAAAGCTGTGGACGCGTGAGTTTCTCCTGAAACACATTTGGTTTAGCATCTCCTTGCATAATCAAAATCAAGAGGGATGAAGTTATCTGCCCTATAAATATTAATGACTTATGAAAATGCACAATGCACAACAGAGTTACGGTATCAAAGCATCTTCCGAAAATCCCCTTACTGTCGTGGGGGAATTGACTGCAGTGAAAACAGACATAATTATTTCTCACTCTTTAGTTGGATTTTTTCAAATATAATTTACATGCAATAAAATTCACCCTTTTTGGCATACAGATTCAATGACTGTAAACAGTCATGTAACGGCTACGACCATCAAGACATGCAACACTCCCAGCGCTCCCAGACAACCCCTCACACCCTGTAGCCATGAGTCCTCTTCCCTGGCCCCCGGTGCGTATATCCTTCATGACTGCACTTTCATGATATTCTGGAAAAGGTAAAACTGTAAGAGTGGAAATTAAACGCGCGGCTGCCGGGGACTGGGGAATTGTGTTGTCCTTCAGCTATGTCGTAGCTTCGGGACAGGGCTGTCTGTGGGAACCTGAGGCAGAGAGCAGCGGCCGGACCCACCTGCGACCCTGACTCTTCATCCCCCCCCCCCGCCCCCCTGGCTTAGAGCTCGCACCCCTGACTCCCATTGGCTGAACTGGGCAGAAGCCGGGAGGCAAGAGGCCCCCTGTGGAAGGTGAGAGTGGGCTGGAACCTGGGGGGCTTCTGGAAGAGAAGGAGATCAGGCGAGCCTGGGCAAGGATTCTTAGGGCCTCCTGGGTAGCTTCTCCCCTCCGTCAAGACTCACAGAGAGCAAAGCCAAGACCGGAGAGCTTGCAAATTAAATCCATATATTTTCACTGAAATCCAAGTTGTCATTTTTTGCTAAGGTGGTAAGAAGGCTTTTGAGGAAGAGGGCAGTTAACGTGATAGAATTAGGAAGGGAAGCTGAGGGCAAAGAGAATGGATTTCAGTGTGATTGCTAAGGACTATTAAATTCAGCAGCAATGCACGAGGCCCTCAGAATATTTCGTTTTCAAAGGCCTTTGAAAATGCTCTTGAGTGAAGTTTTCCTAAAGACTAGAAAAAATACCATGTTAAAGATATATTTTAACTCAGTACTGTTAAGATTGTCTTAAGCACCTCAGAAAGCCTGATATTATTTAAGTGATACATAGAAGGTAATTTCTTTGAAATGTAGAGGGAAGAAGGTATGCAATCCATAAAGAAACACTATAATTTATATTTTATTACCTGGAAATATTTCTGGCTGGGATCTTACAAATGTATGTTTTGTTAGATCAGCTAAATGCATGTAAACACTTGAATAATATTATTTTTTTGTCCAATATTATTTTTTGTCCACCACAGCCGGTAGTTTAATCATCCCCATCATACTGGGTATTTATATGCTGATTTTTTTCTGGAATGCTTTCTAATTATTAGCTGTTTAATAATCATACCATCTCTACAGTGTGCAAGAAATGCCACCTGCTTTTACACGAAAATGGAGAATTGAAGGTTACTCTGTTTGGGGAAGAAGCTCTATATTCTATCTGAAACTTATTTAAAACAAAATGATTGACCGGGCGCGGTGGCTCATGCCTGTAATCCCAGCACTTTGGGAGCCCGATGAGGGCGGATCACGAGGTCAGGAGTTCGAGACTAGCCTTGCCAACGTGATGAAACCCCGTCTCTACTAAAAATACAAAAATTAGCCAGCCGTGGTGGCATGCACCTGTAATCCCAGCTACTTGGGAGGCTGAGGCAGGAGAATCGCTTGCACCCAGGAGGCAGAGGTTGCAGTGAGCTGGGATCACACCACTGGACTCCAGCCTGGGTGACAGAGCAAGACTCTGTCTCGGGAAAAAAAAAAAAAAAAAAAGTCACAAATCTTGCCCACTTCAGTCTACTTGCTTTTTCTTCCCTCACTGCCCAGAGCTCACCACCAGCCTAAACTCGGTGTTTATTATGCTCACTCATTTAAAAAATGGCTTTGGCTATCTTAACCTACATCTGGCTAGATAAATGTGTCATTGTTTTACATTTTACAATTCATAAATGGCACCATACAATATACCTTGCAACCTGATTTGCGTTGTTAATTCACTGTTAGCTGTAGCTTTTCCCTGCCACTGGGTAGTAGTTTATAATGTCATCCTACAATTTATTATCCATCCTTCCACTAATGCATTTATAAATGGTACCTAAATGTTTACTTTTACAAACAATGCTGCAGCAAACATTCTTTTATATATGTTTTAACCTGTAAATGAATTCTATATCTAGTGCTGGCATTGCCCCCTCATCACATTTCCAGGGGTTAATACAGCTATGTGTGACAGCTGCCACCAGCACTGTCTCCAGCCCATCACAGTGTCACATGCTGCCACTTTTGCCACCGTGATAGGCATAAAACGATGTCTCTCTTCAGTTTTAATATGCATTTTCTTGGTTACGAATAAAGTTTGAGAATATATATATATATATATATATATGTATGTATGTATTGGCCATTTGGATTTTCTCTCTTTGAATTGCCGGATTACATCATTTGTCTATTTTTCTATTCATTTGTTCATCTTTTCCTCACTGATTTGTAGTATATTTTAGGTATTCTGGATGGACAAACTTTTGTCCTATGGGCTGAGAATATCTTCTCCCCATATGTGGCTCACCCTCCCCCACCTCTACTTGAAAAGAAGATTTCTTTTGATGCACTAGTGTTTTTTTTTTATTATTATTATACTTTAAGTTCTAGAGTTCATGTGCACAACGTGCAGGTTACATATGTATACATGTGCCACGTTAGTGTGCTGCATCCGTTAACTAGACATTTGCATTAGGTATATCTCCTAATGCCGTCCCTCCCTCCTACCCCACCCCATGACAGGCCCCGGTGTGTGATGTTCCCCACCCTGTGTCCAAGTGTTCTCATTGTTCAATTCCCACCTATGAGTGAGAACATGCAGTGTTTGGTTTTCTGTCCTTGTGATATTTTGCTCAGAATGATGGTTTCCAGCTTCATCCATGTTCCTACAAAGGACATGAACTCATCCTTTTTGATGGCTGCATAGTATTCCATGGCATATATGGATGAACTAGTGTTTTTAAATGCAATACAGTGACTTTTATCTTTTGTGTGTGCCGTTTGTGATGTTTGTGTCGTGTGTGTGAAATCCTTCTCTTCCCAATGAGGTTATAAAGATATTTGTTTATATACTTTCAAAAAGCTTTAGGTTTGTTTTCCACAGCTACATCTTTAATTCACGTGGATTTTATATGTGTATACTGAGAAAAATGACTACTTTTGAAAGTAGCCCGATTTTCTAACAAGCCACATGCCCATAGAACTGAAGCTTGATAAACTTATGATTTGCACAATGAAATTCACCTGCTGCCTGGTGACCGAGTCTTGTTTCTTGCCCTCCCACCCCCATTTTCCTTCCCTGCTATATATACCCCTACATTTAGTTGGAGGCAGGAAGAAGAAACAGATTTGAGGTTTTGCTCCAATCTCTCTGGCTGGCATCATCCAAATGAAACCTTCCTCCCTGGCAACACTCATCTCAGGGATTGGTTTTCCATGCCCTGGTGCAGTGGAAGCTAGACTGAACCCCTGGCATTTGGCAATAATTTTATGTTTTCCCATATGGGTAAGCCACGCATCCTGAATTATTTAGCATTGCTTGTTGACTAGTTCTTTCTCTCCCACTGGTCTTGATGCCACCTTCTGAGATTGAGGCTATGTTCTCAGCTCTACAGATGGGAGACAGGGATAGAGGCTTGGTAAGAGTTGCCTTGCATCCGTTCCACAAATCACCCTCTTAGTGTCAAATCTCATTTCTCTGTGTAGCTGCTCCACACAGAGGGGTGTTAGGGGAGCGAGTGCATTCCTAGTAAATGGGTCTCACCTGTGTTCTGAGCCATGGGTTTCTCTACTGGGATATGTTTGTTAATGTGATCCTGTCTTCCTTCTGTCTTGCAGAAATTTGTCAAAATCTCGGTCTGTGGCTTCCTCCTTTGCTTTTCAGTGTCCTATAAACACAGTTCCTTTTGTGTTTCTTTACTCTTCTTTCAATCATTTTAAAGGAAGAGAGGGGATTTAATTATGTCCGCTTTGTCCTTCCTCTTAAATATTATGTAAATTATCAATTTGCATGCTGTTGTCAATCTTTAATCATAAGGGAAAGAGTTACTTCCAATTTTTCACTGTTACAAATAGGAGAGCAACAATTATTACTGATTTCAAACTTGCTTTTGGTTTTTAGGACATCTTGACTATGTATTTTGCCTTATTTTTTGTAATTTGTTTGATCTCCTAATATACTAAATATATGAACATAGGAAATTTGTTGCAAATATTTTACCAGATTTTGTTTTCCTTTTATTTCTGCTTTATATTTAAGTGTATGTTTATTATACAGTAAAACTCTAAATATTTTCCTTCTAATTATTTTTTGGCTTTTATTGCTTTTATTCTAATGATGATATTTTTGTTGAGATAATAAGTAATTATTTATCTCCATTTTCTTAGTTTCTATAATACAGTATTATCTTTTTTCTATTTTCCTTAGTTTCTATAACACAATATTATCCTTTTTCTATTTTTCTATTTAGCGAAATACATCTGAGATTGGGGTATGATATGTGGTGAGAATATTAATTTATATAATAAATGACATTGGAAACCTTAGCTAGCTTCTTGAAAAATATTGGCCATTCCTTATTCTACTAATTTGTGATATTCTCTTAATTTATATTAATTTATTTCTGTAACTATCTCATCATAAAATGTGCAGAATAACAAGTAACAATTTAGAATGCCAATTTGTGCAGATGAACTTCGGTTATAATGAAACACAGATAACTCACAATACAGAGATGATGGCTTTGCAAGTTTAAACAGGAGTGCTGATGACCAGATCTCTGTCTGACTTTGTTTTACGGAAGCTGTACAAGGTTATCTTTTTCTGACAAAGGACTAACTTCTTGGGAGTTTGTGTCACCTCTTCTGTTGAAGTACCACTGGGATGCTTCAGGATTTTCATGCCAGAGAGGCTAACGCTGGTAATGGTAGCAATGATCATTTTGATTTAAAACATTTCCTCACCAGGCACTCTGATGCAGGATTCCAGCGTTTTATACCCTCAATGACCCATCTTCATTACCGTTAACATTTAGTGATGCATGTAAAGACGTCTCTCAGTAGGTTGTATATTTCCATCTATATTGTGCTTTCTTGAGATGCTCCGTAGGCTGATTACATAGGGTGATTTGTTGGTCTAGATGCAGATCATAGAAACCAACGCATTTCTGGAATGTCTTATTTCTCTGTGAGGCTACTTCAATGCCTGAGTCAAGAGCAAGAATCCCAATCCTAAATTAGTCCTTGCAGCCTCGACCTCAGCCACTTTCTCTGTTGAATCAGGCTTTTTGGTTTTGTGTCCAGTAGACTGTAAGTCATAGAGCTTTGACTCATCCATTCTGAAAAACAAATTTTTGAGGGGGCTCTTCCTATTCCAGTCAGAGCTTAGCACTTACATGTTGACTAAATCACCACCCAGAAAATTCTCATATTTGGAAGCTGCTCCTCTGAGTCTGTAATTTAGCCACATGCAGAATTGGGTTTGGAGAGTCTTCAGATACCAGACACGATACCCAGAAACATGCTGAGTTTCAAGGTTGCAGTGAATGGCCTGGGTGAGGAATTGGTACAAAAATGGTATGAACAAAATCTACAACACCCTATTTACATTTCCTCAGATGTGGAAGTAGGTATCATGTTTTAAGGATCCTGTCCCTCCCCTGGCCCAAATGTGAAAAGGTGAACATAGACACACAGAGGCCTAAGAAGCACCGACCTGGCTGGAAATGCATGAGAGGGGGTCAGGGTAAACCAGTTTCCTTCAAGAAGACAAATAGAAGCAATATCACAGTTGCTCTTTTACGAGCATTTTTCTGAGTAGAGGAAAAGATGAAACAGGAGAAAAAAGTACCCACGGAGATCCAGTGGAAAATACACGGGGAATAGATGAAGTCAAGGTGTGTGGTTCCGGGCTGTGCATTTGGGCGGTAAAAACACCACCAAAGCAGCGTCCTGTTACACTTGACTTGGTTTTCAGTCCCTCTGATCTCAACTGCCGCTCGAGTCCATCATTTCCTACAGTCAGCACGCTCATTCAAAATAACAAAAACCAAACCCAACACTGGCAGATGCTATAAACTCTCATCATCTGTGGAATTTGAGAATTCATGTAAAGAATCTTAGCCTGGGGAAAGGAGAGAGTCCCACCAAAAACACAGCAGGTGCATAAGGCCTCAAAATGGTCTTCACCTAGCTCAGCAAAAAGCACAACATTTATATAAGTTCTGTGACCTTAAGAGCAGAGCTCTAATATCTGGGTCTGTAAAATGAGGAATTGAGACTCATGGTCTCAAAAGTTTCTCTGACTTCTAGTGTCCTGTGCCTCCGTGGTCTCATCTCCTGTCATTCCTCACAGGCAGCCTTCCAGTGAGGGTGGACACAATGCCTTTGACTGGCAGAGGGTCCCTGAAGAAGTGACAAGCAAACCCCAAAAAGGAGATCATGAAGTGGACGACTCAAGTTTTGGGTGTTGATATGTCCTGCCCTCCCCTCTCTGCTCATTCCTCCTCACTCTGCATCCTCCTAGGCACCAAATTCTCATTGGGCTGCCCTGGTTCTCTAATGCAGGGGAGAATGCTCTGCCCCAGTAATTCATTTAATGGGCCATATTCCAGAGCAACTTGTATTTTAAACAGCGCATTTGAGAGAGTAAAAGTCAACCTAGTAAGAGGACATCGATCAGAATGAAATGTCATTCTGGAATGGAGAGGAAATTGTGGGGCATCCTTTAACTTGGGCCTTGCAGGGAGTCAGTGAGGTGGGTGAGCTGGTCTCCACAGCCTTCCCTGTCATGGGAATTACATACTGTTCTGGACAATCTGCTGTCCAGCCTCCCTGACTCATCCATCATTCTGGGTTATTGAATTCTCACCAGAGGGTCAGCAGCAGGCCGTGAGCAACAACAGTCCAGGTCAAGGTAAGCAAGATTCCTGTTTGTGTCTGTGTGTTAAATTCCAGTACTGGTTAAAGCACAGGATAGCCATGTGTTTTAACTATGCACTAATAGAACAGTTCATCAAAAGAAAGTAATCTTGAATATGATAGACACATTTATATGGTGTGATTTGTTCTGAGGATATGGGACCAATTTCCTACCATTCTATCATTATCACTAAATTAATGTTTAAACTCTTGATGAAATAAAAATGAAAGTTGATTAGGACTTAAGACTTGAGTATCTTAGCAAGAACTATCAAGCATGTGCCATAGAATAGGTATCCTGGTGCTTACTGAGAGAGAGAGAGAGAGAGAGAGAGAGAGATTTGGAATATTTTGGAGAGAAAATAAGTAGGAGAAAAGAAAAACTGAGAAAAAGATCGTTCAATTTAAATTTCTATTGATTCTGGAATAAACACCATTTAGGCAAATGGCTCTTCCTTCCTCTAATTCCCATTTAAGGTAGTAACATACATATTCGACTATTTCCTCCCAGAGCCTCTTACACCAATGTCATCCCATTCCTTTTGCTCCAGGTATTTGAGTTTCCTCACTGTGTATCAGTAGTACTGTAAAGGATGAAGGTTTATTCCTGTCTAGTATTTTACATGATTTATTAAAAACCTCATGGTTCACTGAGGGGTTGATTAATCATACATCCTAAGTCTTACCACCTATCAGTTCTTTTCCAACTCTAAAACCCTATGAGTCATGTGTCAACACCAGAAATGTGCTGCTGTGAAATGATGGTGATATTTCAGTTGTTCTCTGAAATACAAAAAAAACATGTAGACAAGGCTTCTCAGCTGTGAGATGAGAAGCATGGTACTTGTCCAGCTTATGTCATGCAAACTCGCTTTTATGGCATCAAGTCGGGGTACTTTGCCTAAAACTGCAGCATGATGTTGTCAAAACAGTGACCTGAAGACTCATCAGGATCCAAAACGTGTTCTTCAGGACTCTGCCTGGATTCCTTCTAACGGTAGCTCCTTTAAGGCACTGGAGACTTCTGCTAAGATACAAAGATACTCCTTGGGAGAGAATAGGCTGAAAAATAATGATCCCTAACACATGAATAATTTCTACACTTTATTTGAAAGTTCTCACATCAATTAACTCATGTGACCCTCGTAACAACCCTGAGAAGAGAGTGCAGAGGAATAATCACCCAACTGGGAGATGTGAGAAAGTGAGGCTCAGAGAGGTTGGGCAACTTGGTGGAGCTCATACATACCCTCGGTAGGAAACAGATTCAAGGTTAGAACACAGGCTTTCTGGTGCTGCTCCATGCTCTCTACCAGCAAGTCATTATATTTAGATGATCACATTATCTTTAGGAACTACAGTTTTCTGAGTTCCACCAACACTGCATCAAGTGAAGGGCTGCAAGGTCCTCCAACTCAAACATTCTAGGCAGGAATCACAGACGAAGAGCAGAATGGGGAGGAATTACAGAAGCGTTACCACCGAGCATTCACAAGACTATGAACTGCTTGAGGGAAAGCATCAAGCCACATTTGTCTATCCATTCAGTCATCAATCCCTCTTTGAGCATCTGTCCGTGCTAGGCACGGTGCTGGGTCACAGGGATGAGCAGACATGATGTGGAACTGAGCAAAGGCTAACACGTGGTAGGGGTGGGGACACAGAAACTTGAAGGCACTACAAAGCAGAGAATTAATATCCAAAGAGAAGAACCAACTCCTACAACTCAATAGTAAAGAATGAAATAACCCAAGTAAAACAATAGGCAAAGGGCCTGAATAGACATTTCTTCCAAAGAAGACACACAGAGATGCAACAGGTGTATATTAAGGTGCTCAGCACCACTTATCATCAGGGAAATGCAAATCAAAACCACAATGTGACATCACTTCACCCGTTAGGATGTTTATTATTAAAAGATCAAAATATAATGAGTGTTGGTGAGGATGTGAAGAAAAGGGAAAAACTGCATGGTGGGACTGTTGGTGGGACTCTAAATTGTTATAGTCATTATGCAAAGTAGTATGGAGGTTCCACCAAAAAAAATAAAAAATAGAACTGCCATATGATCTAGCAATTCCACTTCTGGGTATACATTAAAAAATAAAATAAAATCATTATCTCAAAGAGATAACTGCACTCCCATGCTCGCTGCACTATTATTCACAATAATCAAGATACAGATGCAACTTAAGAATCCATTGACAGATGAAGAAATTGTAGTAACTATCAAATGAAATGTTATTCAGCTTTAAAAAAAAGAGTGAAATCCTGCTATTTGCAAGAATATCAACATTATACCAAGTAAAATAACCCAGGCACAGAAAGATAAATATTGCATGATCTTACTTACATGTGAAATCTAAAAAGGTGGACTCACAGAAATAGAGTAGAATAGTAGTTGAGGACGGGTGATCTTGGTCAAAGGGTACAACCTTGCAGATGTAAGCTGAATAAGCTCTGCAGATCCAATGTATATAACACCGTATTATGTACTTGGAATTTGCTGAGAGCAGATCTTAAATGTTCTCACCACACATACACACACACACACACACAGGCACATACACACATAGGCGCACACACACACACACAGACACACATACAGGCACACACACACACAGGCACACACACACACAGTGGTGCACACACACGCACACACAAGGCACACATACACAGGCACACTTATGCACACACAGGCACACACACAGGCATATGTGCACACACACACACAGGCACACACAGGAAAACACACAGGAACACACGCAGGCGCACACAGTCACACACACACGCACGCACACACACACACACAGGCGCACACACAGGTGCGCCCACACGCACACACACGCATGTGCACACACGCACACACACTCAGGCACACACAGGCACACACATGCAGGCGCATACAGTCACACACACATGCACGCACACACACAGGTGCGCCCACACGCACACACACACGCATGTGCACACACGCACACACACTCAGGCACACACACACACGCATGTGCACACATGCACACACACTCAGGCACACACACGCATGTGCACACACGCACACACACACGCAGGCGCACACAGTCACACACACATGCACGCACACACACAGGTGCGCCCACACGCGCACACACACACACACGCATGTGCACACACGCACACACACTCAGGCACACACACACGCATGTGCACACATGCACACACACTCAGGCACACACACACAGTGGCAACAAGGTTAGGATGGGTACGTCCCTCAGCTTGATCATGGTGATCATTTCACAATGTGTTTATCAAACACCATATCGTGCACCCTAAATATACACACTTTTTATCTGTCATACCTTAACAAAGCTGGGAAAAAATATCAAAAGGAAAGGAGCCAGTGGGAAGCCTGTTGAGAAGGAGCTCTGCCCCCTGCAGGCTGCCACCGGTAGGAACACTTCTTCCCAGGATGCGGTTGGTATGTCTTTCATTTCAGGCCACGCTGCCTCTGTCCAGATTGACAGATGTTTTCTCTTGCACTTCCTCCCTCCCCCACAGCTTCCAAGCAGAGGCTTCTTTCAAGCCACAGGATCGATTCATCATGGAAGGAATCAATACGGGTGTTTGGAAATGAAAAGTAGGCAGAGGCGGAAGGTATTTAGCTTTGGCGCACAACGTCTCTGTCTAAATTCTCCTTCCTCCTGCAGCTGAGCTGGAAACATCCAGATTGGAACCCATGCTCAGTCTCAGGGCATTTAAGGAATGATTCATCACAACATCCCACCCGAGCCCCGCCAAAACCTCAGATAACTAATATTTCCTCTGTTGTAAACTTTCAGGAAAGAGTGGCACATCTCCAAGGAATCAAGTTGATTTGGGGGACTTACCCTGGACACTTTAGTTTTGTACTATGCCTTACATTTACTGCATGTCCTGTGAAATCTCCAAAACCGTATTCATATTATATTATTCATATGCTTCTATGGTCTTTGTTTTTTTTGTTTTGTTTTGTTTTTTTGAGATGGAGTCTCGCTCTGTGGCCCAGGCTCACAGATCTCGGCTGTGGCACGATCTCGGCTCACTGCAACCTCTGCCTCCCTGGTTCAAGCGATTCTCCTGCCTCAGCCTACCAAGTAGCTGGGCCTGCCACCATGCCTGGCTAATTTTTGTATTTTTTAGTAGAGACGGGGTTTCACCATGTTGGCCAGGCTAGACTTGAACTCCTGACCTCAGGTGATGTGCCCACCTCAGCCTCCCAAAGTGCTGGGGTTACAGGTGTGAGCCACTGCACCCGGCCTAAGGCAGGAAATATTGATGCATTCTAACAGAATTTTCAGTTTTCTAAATGTTACCTATAATTTATTGAAGTTTACTTACTGAGACAAATGAAAAAGGATTCTGCAATTTGATAAAGAATTCTAGTAAAAAAGAAGGGAATAAAAAAGGCCGTAGGGTCCTTCAGTTAAATCATATTTAATAGTTGCAAATCTAATCCCTAGTACATTTTGGTAAATCAGATTTCCCTGGTAGTTTTTATTTGTATTCAAAAGAAACTCTTTCCTTTATTCTTTTTGCCCCTGCCTTTCCTCGCCCCTTCTCTGAAACTAGGTCAACTTTCACTCACACAACAGCACTATAACAAAGAGAAATGGGCATTCCTAAAGGACCAGGGGCATCAATCTACAACGCTTTCAAAATGACAGAAAGGAGAAAGCATGTTTTATGCGGAAAAGAAGATCTAGAGGCATTTTGATGTTTCTATTTGCTACAGTTGTACAGGAATGTTGAGACATGTCATTAATAAAGACCATAAGCCATCATCCTTTATAAGCTACCAATTATATGGAAGGCATTATGTAAGGATTGAAAATGTATATGTAAAATCTCATCCCTGAATTCCAGGAGCTTAGACTGAAGCTGGACATTGAGTCTCACAGCCACCCTACCTCCTTCACCTGCGTTCCTGGTGCCTTGAACAGGGACTGACCCAGAGAAGGCACCCTACAGATACTTGTCAAAGAAGTAAAGCAATGAATTAATGTATGATTTATGCATTAATCACAGGAGTATAAAGTGCTTAGAGTTCAGAGAAGACAGAGAAATTACATCTGGATAGGGGACTTCCATGAGGGTCCCATGGTGGAGGAGCCGGGCACAGAGACTCTGTAAGATTTACAAGGGGAGATAAGGTGGGCAGTGAGCCAGGTGTCAGGGCAGGACTCTGGCTGAATGGACAGGAGTGACCAGAGGCACGGAGGGCTCATTTCTCCCTGTCCCAAAGGCACCTTACTGTTCTGATCATGAAAAATGGTCCCGAGCTGCCAAACACTTCATTCTTCCTGACATCAGATATGTGCTCTTCCCTCAGCCAGATGAAACGAGGGAGGAAAGTATTTTATATATATATATATATATATATATATATATATATATATATATATATATTTTATTGTACTTTAAGTTCTAGGGTACAGGTGCACAACATGCAGGTTTGTTACATATGTATACATGTGCCATGTTGGTGTGCTGCACCCATTAACTCGTCATTTACGTTAGGTATATCTCCTAATGCCATCCCTCCCCCAGCCCCCCACCCCACAACAGGCCCTGGTGTGTGATGTTCCCCTTCCTGTGTCCATGTGTTCTCACTGTTCAATTCCCACCTATGAGTGAGAACATGCAGTGTTTGGTTTTTTGTCCTTGCGATAGTTTGCTGAGAATGATGGTTTCCAGCTTCATCCATGTCCCTAAAAAGGACATGAACTCATCCTTTTTTATGGCTGCATAGTATTCCATGGTGTACATATGCCACATTTTCTTAATCCAGTCTATCATTGTTGGACATTTGGGCTAGAAACACCATATGACCCAGCCTTCCCATTACTGGGTATATACCCAAAGGAATATAAATCGTGCTGCTATAAAGACACATACACTCGTATGTTCATTGCAGCACTACTCACAATAGCAAAGACTTGGGAGGAAAGTATTTTAAACAAATGTTGCCACTCTTTCAAAACTTAACACAAGGATTACCTTCCTCCGGATGTCTGATTTGGATGCATTCTAAGAGTGTTCCAACAATAACAACTGCAATTATTCCCTGAGGCTTACTCTCTGCGGGGCCCTTGGACAAACAATAACAAAGTTGACAGATTATAAACAACAAAATACATCAGTATTAGTCATATACTATATTTTATCAAGTCTAAAATGTTGTTGACTGTAAGAAAAACCATTGCTTCCTATACTAATGAGAAAGAAACAACATTTTGACACTTAAAACTTGAAACATTCATTTTTACTTAAGTCCTTATTTCACTAAAATAATCCTTTATGTCTACTGATGATTTTTGCCACATATCAATTTTGTTAATAAGTTGAAAGGAAAATACAAATGAAATAAACTTGTTTCTGCATTCCTGAAATGTCTTCACATCCAAGGTTGGCTCTTCTGAATCACATTTCAAAACCAATAGAGTCAAGATCATTTTTTCCCTGTACAACATCAGGCTTGATGTCATTAACAGTGCTTAATAGGTTGTTGCAAAAGTAATTTTTTTTTTTTGAGATTAAGTCTCGCTCTGTTGCCCAGGCTGGAGTGCAGTGGTGCAATCTCGGCTCACTGCAACCTCTGCCTCCAGGGTTCAAGCAATTCTCCTGCCTCAGCATCCCAAGTAGCTGGGATTACAGGCACCCACCACTACACCCAGCTAATTTTTTGTATTTTTAGTAAAGAGGAGATTTCACCTTGTTGGCCAGGCTGGTCTCGAACTCCTGACCTTGTGATTCGCCTGCCTCAGTCTCCCAAAGTGCTGGGATTACAGGCATGAGCCAATGGGTCCAGCCATAAGTTTTTAAATGGCAAAAACCTCAATTACTTTTGCACCCTCCTAATATTTTTCTCACAAGCCTCTGACATCCATGCTACAGGTTTTGATGTATATCTACAAGCAATGGCAATAATATCATCACCTTTCCCTGACAATAGGGATTATAAAGATCCATCCTAATTCTAGAGATATTAAAATGTGGAAAATTATCTCTACACTAAAATTGATGAATTATGGTACCATGAGTAGACCAAGCTAGACATCAAAAGTACTAGTGGGCTGGGCACTGTGGCTCATCTCAGCACTTTGGGAGGCCAGGGCAGGTGGATCACCTGAGGTCGGGAGTTCAAGACCAGTCTGGCCAACATGGTGAAACCCCATCTCTACTAAAAATACAAAAAAATTAGCTGGGTGTAGTGGTGCACACCTGTAATTCCAGCTACTCGGGAGGCTGAGGCAGGAGAATTGCTTGAAATAGGGAGGCAGAGGTTGCAGTGAGTCAAGATCACACCACTGCACTCCAGCATGGGCAGCAGAGTGAGATTCAGTCCCAAAAAAAAAAAAAGTACTAGGGATTATAGTGCAATTTCAGATAGAGGGTGGACAGGGAGGACCTCCTTGAAAAGTTAACATTTGAGCAAAGACTTGAAATTGCTGGGGAGTAAGGAATGCAGATATCTGGATAAAGAGTTTGTGTATTAGGGTTCTTCAAAGAAACAAAACCAATAGGAGAGGTACATATGTCCTTGTGTACATATATATGTGTGTTTGTGTGTTTGTGTGTGTATACACATACACACTTATCTGTTTATATATATACATATATATACTTATCTCTTTGTGTATATATCCATATATGTAAGTTTATATATAATTTATATAAAAGGAGATTTTACATATTATATATCTAAGAGATATCTATATCTTTACATATATAATACATATATATATACACATATATATATATATGGAGATTTATTATGAGGAATAATCACACGATTAGGAGGCTGAGAAGTCCCAGAATCTGCCATCTGCAGACTGAAGAGGCAGGAAAGCCAGTGGTATAATTCAGTATGAGTCCCAAGGCTTGAGAACCGGGGAGACAGTGGTGTGAATCTGAGTCCAGGGGCCAGAGAAGTGAGGTGAAGCATCCCCGTTCAGGCAGGTAGGCAGGGGCAGAAAGGGGTGAATTCTTTCCTCTGCCTTTTGTTCTATTTGAGCCCCCCTCCATGGACTGAAAGATGCCCCAATGGATTGGGGAGGGCTGTCTGCTTTACTGAGTCCACGAATTCAAATGCTAATCCCATCCAGAAACGCCTTCACACACACACCCAGAAATAATATCGAATCTGGGCATCCTGTATCCCACTCAGGTTGACACATTAAGTTAACCATCACTGTTTGCATATACCAGGGACAAGTGGATAAATATCCCAGGCTAGGGTGTGCTGGCATCGTAGAAGGACATTGGGACGCCCATGTGTCTGGACCAAGCCAGTGTGGAGAAGGGGAGAGATGCGGGCAAGCTGGTTACCGGGGCCATGCGAGCTGTTGTTGGGCCAGGTCTACTCCGCATGACAGACCATGCTCTCCCAAGACGTGGAACACAGCAGCAGTGAATCTGAAGCATGTTTTTCTAGGACCACCCTGCCTGCCTGCTGGGCTGAGCATATCAGAGGGTCGAGGAAGGAAGCAGACCAGTTACAAGGCTGTGCGGGGATTGGGGCGAGGGTGTCTCAGCCGGACAAGACCACCACAGTGATGAAAAGTGATCAGATTCTCAGTGTCCTCAAAGTATAGCCAGTGGAGGTCCCTGACACATTAAACATACTTCTTTCCAAGTTCTTTAGAATGAAAATAGGGGGCTTCTTTTTCAATGAGTGACATAAGTTTCAAACTTCAAAACATAGGTTTTTCTTCAGAAGTAAGAATTGTAATTTTATTTCCTTATGCATTTCCTGAACAGGCAAGGGAATTGGAGGCAGCAGCATCACAGAGATAAAATTCGAGTGCATTTTACAGCATCAATAATTGAGTAAAGGAGTGTAATAACTTGTGCTGGAAGAGGGGTAATCAGATGTCATACTTCAGGCCAGGAGATGAGCTCATTTCAGAAATCAGCCAATATTTTGTTTGTTTCTTCTTTTTTATCTTCTCTCAAATTTCTGGAATACAGATAGAATTCTTATTTGGAAATATTACTGTGTGAAACTGTTAGTAACATTTTCAGTATTTCAACGAGGAAGGCCCCTTAAATAAAGCTCAATGTGACTCGTTATAGGGAGAATTCCCCACCAGTAGGCACAAGTGAGCACTGGATTTGGGATTGAGCTATTATTTCTTTTCACCTCATTTAACCCTCATGGGGACCCCTGTGTGGCGGATTGTTATTCCCTTGTCAGAGGCAAGGAAACAAAGTTTCTGGTGGCTTAGGCGACGTGCAGAAATGGCATTTAGATTTAGGTGTGCCCCACTCCGAAAGCCAAGCTAATTTGGCACCACGGTGTGGCCTGCTCCTGACCGAAACTTTCTGAGTTCCAGCTCAATGCAATTCAGCATCTCAGTATTGCCTCCACATAACCATGTGAGCTCAGGCAAGTGGCTTACACTTTTCGTTTTGACTTTCCAAAGTTTGCTTCTGTGAATTTTCCCCTCTGTTTTAGAGATGAGGAGATCAATATTTGCCCTGACTTCCTAGCAGAATTATTTTCTGTAAACAAAGTGATGTGCTAGATACGTGAGAAATTTAGAAGCAGAGAAATCGGTATTGGAGAAGAAGAGTCCAGTTAACTTTTAATGAACCATGGCCAGTCTGAGAACAAGAGCTGCCTCAAGGGCTCTCTGAATTTTAATGCAGGACTTTTTGTTTATGTACTTTCTTGGGGAGAAGTTCCACGGTTTTCCACGTCCTCCAAAAAAGTTTAGGAATTGCCTTGAGCCATCTTGCAATTTCTTTTTTCTTTCTTCTCCCACTACAAATAGGCTCTGAGGCTCCTCTGTTGCCACTTAATAGCTTAGGGGTCTGTGTGGCTCTCAACAGTGTCCCAGCAGAGCGGCTGGAGTGGCCCCCTTTCCTGCCATCATCCACACAGTCTACTCTGAGGACGTCCCTCTTGTTCAGTGCACAGCTGGGCAGCGTGACCAGTGACCCAGAGTCCATTCCCGCTCTCCCTCTACTGCTGGACACCTGCTGTCTTTAAGGCACAGGTCCAGGACTGGTGAGGTTTGAAAGAACCCATCAGGGTAATGAGGAACGTGGAGCACGTGCAAGGAGACCTGACATCGGATTTCTGCCCTGCATTGTGAGGATGGATGGTCATTTTGACTTTCAAAAATTGGCTTCCTTGATTCCTTCTCATGACTGCTACTTAACGTTTCTTTGGTGTTGAAACTGTGAAAACTAAAACACACATGATTTTGATAGTTAGAAACTAGAACATTGTCTAAAAAATTGTGTGATGCACCCAAATATTAAGGTGATTAGATAAGCTCACACAGGGCTTTGAAATTCCGAAATGTGCTGCCTGTTCTGTGCCATTGGCCACTGATTGACTTTCTGCATTTGCTGCAGTTTATACATAAGCTCTACAAACAGCTTAAACTAAGTAATAGAAAATAATTTTAAAAATTGATACGTAATTGTATATATTCTTGGAGCAATGTGATGTTTTGATACTCGCATGCAATGTGTAATGATCAAATCAGGGTAATTAGGATGTCCATCACCTCAAACATACACCATTTCTTTGTGTTGGGGATACTTCAAATCATTTCTTCTAGCTATTTTGAAATACACAATAAAGTTTTGTTAACTGGGCTGGGTGCTGTGACTCATGCCTGTAATCCCAGCACTTTGGAAGGCTGAGGAGGGTAGATCACTTGAGGTCAGGAGTTCAAGATCAGCCTGGCCAACATGGCGAAACCCCGTCTCTACTAAAAATACAAAAATTAGCCTGGCATAGTGTCGCATGCCTGAAGTCTCAGCTAGTTGGGAGGCTGAGGCAGGAGAGTGGCCTGAACCTGGGAGGAGGAGGTTGCAGTGAGCCAAGATGGTGCCGCTACACTCCAGCCTGGGCAACAGAGTTAGATTCCATTAAAAAAAAAAGTTTTGTTAACTGTAGTCACTGTGCTGTTGAACATTAGAATGTAGTCCCTCATCTCACTGCATTTTTGCACCCATTAAGCAACCTCTCTTCATGTCCCCTCAACACCATTCCCAGCCTCTGTAACCAATATTCTACTCTTTGCCTTCATGAAATCGACTTTTTTAGCTCCTAAATATGAGTGAGATCATACAATATTTGTCTTTTTGTGCCCGGTTTATTTCAACTAACATGACGACCTATAGTTCCATGCGTGCTGCTGCAAATGACAGGATTTTATTTTATTTTATGGCTGACTAGTATTACATTGTATATATATATGGTATTTCTCTATCCATTCATTTGTTAATGGGCACTTAGGTTGATGCCATATCTTGACTATTGAGAATAGTGCTGCAATAAATGAGTGTGCAGATATCTCTTTGACATACCAATTTCTTTTGTTTTGGATATATTTCCAGCAGTGGGATTACAGGACCATATGACAGATCTATTTTTAGTTTTTGAGAACCCTCCATACTGTTGTCCACAGTGGCTGTGCTGTACTAACTTACCTTCCCACCAGAAGTGTACTAGCATTCCCCTTTCTGTGCATCTTTGCCAGATATGCTATTTTTTGTCTAAAAAAGAATATTTTAGGGTTCTTATAATATGCCTTGTTACTGTCACTTTTGATCTATTTCATACAGCTCATGGTAAAATTGTATTAATAATTCTTATCTAAATTACAAATGCATAAATATTGGGATAATAGAATGAGACAGTTAATTCAGTCTCAAGAGTGTAAACACATTTTATTATAATTAATGATCACAGAAGAAAATATCTTTTTTAGAGGAAGGGGCAAATTTCAAACATTTTTGCAGAACTAAGCTTGCTACACACACATGGATGGGAAGTTTAAGCTTCAATGAATTAATGAGGAAATGTTATGGGCTATAAAATGTAGAATCTGATGATCACTTCTTAGGTGATCAGCGCAGCTGCAGTAGAGCAGGATGGTGTGTGCATGGAGGCGGTTCAAGCTCTCCGGGAGCAGGGGCAGTGTCTGCTTTGTTCAGTCTGGAATCCACTTCCAGCACACAACAAACACTCAATAAATGCTCCCTCAAGGAAAAATGGGCGATTAGGAGCCACTCAGCTCAAAAACATGTCTTCATCATACAAATTCTTTAGAATTTATTTCTTTGCTTGTAAGATTGAAGACGGGTATGGCTGACTAGTTCCATAAAAGATATATAATTTCGATAAATCAGTTTGAAATATACTATGGAAGAGTCAAACAGAAATTTCTACTACATTCCATCAATCGTGAAGGTGAAGCATTTTTCTATAGAAGAACATCTTCATTCATACTGTTGGCAGCTACCAGTAGCTATCAGTCTGTGTCATGCCCTAAAGCAGGGGTCCTTGACCCCCAGTACCAGTCCATGGCCTTGTCTAGGGCTGCACACCTCCTAGAGGAGGTGAGGGGTGGCCAAGTAAGCAAAGCTTCATCTGTATTTACAGCCACTCCCCATTGCTCACATTACTGCTGGAGCTCTGCCTCCTGTCAGATCAGCAGCGGCATTAGAGTCTCATACGAGTTGGAACCCTATTGTGAACTGCCCGTGTAAGGGATCTAGTTTGTGCACTCCTTATGAGAATCTAATACCTGATCCTTATGAGAGTCTAATACCTGAAGATCTGTTGTCTTCCATCACCCCCCAGTGGGACTGTCTAATTGCAGGAAAACAAGCTCAGGGCTCCCACTGATTCTGCATTATGGTGAGTTGTGTAATTCTTTCATTTTATATTACAATGTAATAATAATAGAGATAAAGTGCACAATAAGTGTAATGCACTTGAATCATCCCATACCCATCACCTGTCACCCCATACCAGTCTGGTCCATGGAACAATTATCTTCAATGAAACCAGTCCCTGGTGCCAAAAAAGTTTGGGACTGCTGCCTTAAGGAACACAATTTTACTTAGGGGTCCTCCACATCCCCTTGTAGCCAAGGGCCTCAGTAGAAGGGGCCCATCTCCAGCCCCACGTAGGTTGAATGAATCTCAGAGCCTTTGCCTGTGATTGCCACTAGCATGTGCCTGAGGACCAGGCAGTGGGACAAGAAAGAAAATCAGCTGGGGGATGGTAGAAGACATTTCTTCCTTCTAGGGAAAGCCAAAGAATCAACATCTCTTCTTTGTCTAGCTGTTGGATGCTATAGGCTGAATTTCTGCGTCCCTGAAACCTACCTAAAATTTATATATTGAATCCCTAACCTTCAATGCATTGGGAAGTGGGTCTTTTGGGAGGTAATTAGGTATAGACGAGATCATGAAGGTGGGGCTCCCATGATGAGATTAGCACCCTTCTAAGAAGATGGAGGGGGCCGGGCGAGATGGCTCACACCTGTAATCCCAGCACTTTGGGAGGCCGAGGTGGGTGGATCAGGAGGTCAGGAGATCAAGACCAATCCTGGCTAACATGGTGAAACCCCGTCTCTACTAAAAATACAAAAAAATTAGCTGGGCATGGTGATGGGCACCTGTAGTTACAGCTGCTTGGGAGGCTGAGGCAGGAGAATGGTGTGAACCCAGAAGGTAGAGCTTGCAGTGAGCCAAGATCTTGCCACCACACTCCAGCCTGGGCAACAGAGTGAGACTGCATTTCAAAAAAAAAAAAAAAAGAAGAAGAAGAAGAAGAAGATGGAGGGACACCAGAGCTCCCTCTCTCTACCTTATGAGGATACACATGAGGTGGCCGCCTATAAGCCAGGAAGAAAGAATTCACCAAGAAGCAAATCTGCTGGCACCTTGATCTTGGGTTTTCCAGCTTCCAGAACTGTGGGGAAAAAATGACTGCTGTTGAAGCCACCAGTCTGTGGTAGTTGGTTACTGCAACCCAAGTTAACACACTGGAAATTCAGGCTGAGTCAGCTTGCTAGAAGGCTGAGGATGAAGCCAATATTGAAATAGAAAGACACAATTGAGTCATTGAATCATATGAGCTTATTATTCTTCCTATTTTTGACTTCTTCCTATAGTATATTATGAATTTTCTTCTTTTAGTCCAGTCTGAGTCAGAACTTTTGCATCATTGAGCTTAAGGCTTAATTAATATAATATCCTATTCCTCCTCCTTCTCCACACTCTCCTTCCTTTTCTCCTTTCCTCCTCCCCTCTTTACTTTCCCCGTTTTCTTCTTCTCTTCTTCTTCCTTCATTTTTTACATCTGGTTGTTAGATAGTTCTTATTGTATAACAAATTACCCCAAATTCAGTAGCTTAACACATCCCATAGTTTTTGTGGGCCAAGAATCGAGGTGTGGTTTAGTTTTATCCTCTGGCTCAGAGTCTCTTGAAAGACTGTGATGAAAGTGTCAGCCAGAGATGCAGTCATCTCAGAGCTAAATGGGAATGATCCACTTTCAAGCTCTCTCATGTGACTGACGGCAGATCCCAGGCCCTTGGCTGTTGTTGTCATACACATTGTTCCTTGTCATGTGGGCCCTTCCACAGGGCAGCTTGCAACATGGCAGCCGGCTTCCCTCAGAATGAGTGAGAAAAAGAAAGAGGCAAAACAAGCCATAGTCTTTTTGTAACCCAGTTTTGAAGGTGGCATCCCTCCAATTCTGCCATGTTCTCTCTGCTAGAAGCAAGTCACTAAACCCAGTCCACACTCAAGTTGAGGAAACACACAGGGCTCCTGGGTATTTTACCCTCCTGGAATCCACATGTGAAGATATACACAGAGTACTGGCAACTTAGGAAGCTGACCAGAGATTTTACTGCACTGCATTATGTAGGTATGATTGATTGTTTCATTGCTGGCTCATTGAACTCAGTCTCTAGACCACCCACCCCCAGAGATCAGGTTGGTAACATGTGGTCTTTGTGCCACGTGTTATATTTTTAACACAAATTATATTTTTAGCATGAAATACTAGGCATAGTCCCAGAGACACACCATAAATAACAAAGACACTCCTATCACTCAAGACATTCCAAGGGTTTAAAGGTTCACTTCCAGGAGCTGGAGACAAACACCAGGCTTCAATTTCAGCAAATCAAATCATTCACTAAACATCACATTAACATGGGTCATAAAAGAGCCAGAAGAGCACATTAATATCAGATAAAGTAGATTTCAGAGCATATACTATTACCAGGGATACAGGGGTCATTTCACAGTGATATAGGTGTCAATCCCTCAGGAGAATATAATAACCCTAAATGTTTATGCACTTAATAGCAGAGCTTCAAGATACATGAAACAAAAACCGATAGATCTGCAAAGAGAAATGGAAAAATCTATCATTATAGCTATAGACTTTCATACCTCTCTCTCAATAATGGATAGAATAAGTAAACAGGGATGTAGAACACTAGAACAATAGGATCAACAAACCTGACCTACTTTTTATCACAGAGAACTCCAGCCAACAGCAGGAGAACACACATCCTTCTCAGACGTGCATGGATCACTTGCCACAGTAGACCCAATTCTGGGCCATAAAACAAGTCTCAATAAATTTAAAAGGGTTCAAGTCATGGGATGCATGTGATATGACTATAATGAAAATAAATTAAAAATGTATAACAGCAAGATCTCTGGAATATATCCAAATATTTGGAAACCAAATTATACCCCTTTAAATAAGCTATGTTTCAAAGAAGAAATAAAAAATGAAATCAAAGAAGAAATTTAAAAATTATAAAGAATTTTCAAGGGAATGAGAATAAAATCATGCCACATTAATTTTGAGGGTGTCTTTTAAAGCAATTTTTAGAAGGAAATTTATTAAATGTCTACATTAGAATAGAGCACAGGTTTCAAATCAACATCTTCGTTTCCATCTTAAGAAACTAAAAAACCCCACTGTCTCAGCCCAAAATCTCCTTAAGCTGATTAGCAACTTCAGCAAAGTCTCAGGATACAAAATCAATGTACAAAAATCACAAGCATTCTTATACACCAATATAGACAAACAGAGAGCCAAATCATGAGTGAACTCCCATTCACAATTGCTTCAAAGAGAATAAAATACCCAGGAATCCAACTTACAAGGGACGTGAAGGACCTCTTCAAGGAGAACTACAAACCACTGCTCTATGAAATAAAAAAGGATACAAGCAAATGGAAGAACATTCCATGCTCATGGGTTGGAAGAATCAATATCATGAAAATGGCCATACTGCCCAAGGTAATTTACAGATTCAATGCCATCCCCATCAAGCTACCAATGACTTTCTTCACAGAATTGGAAAAAACTACTTTAAAGTTCCTATGGAACCAAAAAAGAGCCCGCATCACCAAGTCAATCCTAACCCAAAACAACAAAGCTGGAGGCATCACACTACCTGACTTCCAACTATACTACAAGGCTACAGTAACCAAAACAGCATGGTACTGGTACCACAACAGAGACATAGATCAATGGAACAGAATAGAACCCTCAGAAATAATGCCACATATCTACAACTATCTGATCTTTGACAAACCTGACAAAAACAAGAAATGGGGAAAGGATTCCCTATTTAATAAATGGTGCTGGGAAAACTGGCTAGCCATATGTAGAAAGCTGAAACTGGATCCCTTCCTTACACCTTATACAAAAATTAATTTAAAATGGATTAAAGACTTACATGTTAGACCTAAAACCATAAAAATCCTACAAGAAAACCTAGGCAATACCATTCAGGACATAGGCATGGGCAAGGACTTCATGTCTAAAACACCAAAAGCAATGACAACAAAAGCCAAAATTGACAAATGGGATCTAATTAAACTAAAGAGCTTCTGCACAGCAAAAGAAACTACCATCAGAGTGAACAGGCAACCTACAGAATGGGAGAAAATTTTTGCAACCTACTTATCTGACAAAGGGCTAATATCCAGAATCTACAATGAACTCAAACAAATTTACAAGAAAAAAACAAACAACCCCATCAAAAAGTGGGTGAAGGACATGAACAGACACTTCTCAAAAGAAGACATTTATGCAGCCAAAAAACACATGAAAAAATGCTCATCATCACTGGCCATCAGAGAAATGCAAATCAAAACCACAGTGAGATACCATCTCACACCAGTTAGAATGGCCATCATTAAAAAGTCAGGAAACAACAGGTGCTGGAGAGGATGTGGAGAAATAGGAACACTTTTACACTGTTGGTGGGACTGTAAACTAGTTCAACCATTGTGGAAGTCAGTGTGGCGATTCCTCAGGGATCTAGAACTAGAAATACCATTTGACCCAGCCATCCCATTACTGGGTATATACCCAAAGGACTATAAATCATGCTGCTATAAAGACACATGCACACGTATGTTTATTTCGGCACTATTCACAATAGCAAAGACTTGGAACCAACCCAAATGTGCAACAATGATAGACTGCATTAAGAAAATGTGGCACATATATGCCATGGAATACTATGCAGCCATAAAAAATGATGAGTTCATGTCTTTGTAGGGACATGGATGAAGCTGGAAATCATCATTCTCAGTAAACTATCACAAGGACAAAAAACCAAACACCGCATGTGCTCACTCATAGGTGGGAATTGAACAATGAGAACACGTGGACACAGGAAGGGGAACATCACACTCCAGGGACTGTTGTGGGGTAGGGGAAGGGGGGAGAGATAGCATTAGGAGATACACCTAATGCTAAATGACGAGTTAATGGGTGCAGCACACCAACATGGCACATGGATACATATGTAACAACCCTGCACATTGTGCACATGTACCCTAAAACTTAAAGTACAATAATAAAAAATAAATTAAAAAAATAGTTTAAAAGAAAAAAAAAGAAACTAGAAAAAGAAAAGCAAATTAAGATCAAAGGAAGTAGAAGAAAGGAAATAAAAGTTCAAGGTGGAAATTAATAAACTAGAAATCAGGAAAATAATGGAGAAAATAAATAAAACCAAAAGCTAGTTCTTTGAGAAGATCCATAAAATTAATAAAGTTCTGACCAAACTAAGCAGAGAAAATAGGTAAGACACAGCTTACAAATATCAAAAATAAAAGAGGTGGCATCACTATAGATTCTATTATTTATTTATTTATGTTGAGAGAGTCTCACTCTGTTGCCAGGCTGCAGTGCAGTGGCGCAATCCCAGCTCACTGCAACCTCCACCTCCTGGATTCAAGCAATTCCCCTGCTTCAGCCTCCTGAGTAGCTGGGATTAAAGGCATGTGCCACCACAGCCAGCTAATTTTTTGTATTTTAGTAGAGATGGGGTTTCACCATGTTGGCCAGGATGGCCTCGATCTCCTGACCTCATGATCTGCCCACCTCAGCCTGCCAAAGTGCTGGGATTACAGGCGTGAGCCACTGCACCAGCCAGATTCTATAAATATTAAAAGGGTAATAAGAGAATATTAAGAAAATATTAAGGGCACCCGACCTTTGTGTGCCTGCTTGAGTCTCTTCCAAATGTACTTGTATTAGTCCATTTTCATGCTGCTGATAAAGACATACCCGAGACTAGGAAGAAAAGGAGGTTTAATTGGACTTATAGTTCCACATAGCTGGGAGGCCTCAGAATCACGGTGAGAGCTGAAAGGCACTTCTTACATAATGGCAGCGAGAGAAAATGAGGAAGAAGCAAACATGGAAACCCCTGATAAACCCATCAGATTTCACAAGACTTATTCACCATCACGAGAATAGCATGGGAAACACCAGTCCCCATGATTTAATTACCTCCTCTTGGGTCCCTCCTACAACATATGGAAATTCTGAGAGATACAATTCAAGTTGAGATTTGGGTGGGGACACAGCCAAACCATATCATTCCATCTCTGGCCCTTCCAAATCTCATGTCCTCACATATCAAAACCAATCACGCCTTCCCAACAGTCCCCCAAAGTCTTAATTCATTTCGGTATTAACCCAAAAGTCCACAGTCCAAAGTCTCATCTGAGACAAGGCAAGTCCCTACTGCCTGTAAGCCTGTAAAATCAAAAGCAAGCTAGTTACTTCCTAGATACAATGGAGGTACCAGTATTGGGTAAATATAGCTGTTCCAAATGGGAGAAATTGGCCGAAAGAAAGTGGTTATAGGGCCCATGCAAGTCTGAAATCCAGCAGGGCAGTCAAATTTTAGGGCTCCAAAATGATCTCCTTTGACTCCCTGTCTCACATCCAGGTCACACTGATGCAAGAGGTGGGTTCCCATGGTCTTGGGCAGCTCCACTCCTGTCACTTTGCAGGGTACAGCCTCCCTCCCAGCTGCTTTCACAGGCTGGCACTGAGTGTCTGCAGCTTTTCCAGGTGAACGGTGCAAGCTGTTGGTGGATCTACCATTCTAGGGTCTGGAGGATGGTGGCCCTCTTCTCACAGCTCCACTAGATGGTGCCCCAGTAGGGACTCTGTGTGGGGGCTTCAACCCCACATTTCCCTGTGCACTGCTCTAGCAGAGATTCTACATGAGGGCCCTGCTCCTGCAGCAAACTTCTGTCTGGGCATCCTGGCATTTCCATACTTGTTCTGAAATCTAGGTGGAGGTTCCCAAACCCAAATTCTTGACTATTGTGCACTTGCCGGCTCAACACCATGTGGAAGCTGCCAAGGCTTGGGGCTTACACCTTCTGAGGCTACGGCCCGAGTTCTACATTGGCCCCTTTCAGCTATGGCTGGAGTAACTGGGACAAAGGGCAACAAGTCCCTAGGCTGCATACAGTACAGGGACCCTTTTCTTCTAGGCCTCTGGGCCTGTGATAAGGGGCTACCGTGAAGACTTCTGATGTGCCCTGGAGACATTTTCCCCATTGTCTTGGGGATAAACATTTGGTTCCTCATTACTTATGCACATTTCTGCAGCCAGTTTGCAGAAAATAGGTGTTTCTTTTCTATCACGTTGTCGGGCTGCAAATTTTCTGAACTTTTATGCTCTGCTTCCCTTATAAAACTGAATGTCTTTAACAGCACCCAAGTTACCTCTTGAATGCTTTTTTACCTCTTGAATGCTTTGAAGAAATTTCTTCTGCCAGATACCCTAAATCATCTCTCTCAAGTTCAAAGTTCCACAAATCCCTAGGGCAGGGGCAAAATGCCACCAGTCCCTTTGCTAAAACACAACAAGAGTCACCTTTGCTCCAGTTCCCAACAAGTTCCTCATCACCATCTGAGACCACCTCAGCTAGAACTTTATTGTCCATATTGCTATCAGGCTTTTGGTCAAAGCCATTCAGCAAGTCTCTAGGAAGCTGCAAACTTTCCCACATTTTCCTGTCTTCTTCTGAGCCCTCCAAACTGTTCCAACCTCTGCCTCTTACCCAGTTCCAATGTCACTTCCACATTTTCAGGTATCTTTTCAGCAATGCCCCAGTGTACTGGTATCAATTTACTGCATTAGTTTATTTTCATGCTGCTGATAGACACACTCAAGACTAGGAAGAAAAAGAAGTTTAACTGGACTTACTGTTTCACATGGCTGGCGGGAGGCCTCAGAATCATGGCGGGAGGTAAAAGTCACTTCTTACATGGCGGTGGCAAGAGAAAATGAGGAAGAAGCAAAAGCGGAAACCCCTGATAAACCCATCAGATCTTACGAGACTTATTCATTATCATGAGAATAGCATGGGAAAGACTGGCCCCCACGATTCAGTTACCTCCCCCTGGGTCCCTCCCACGACACACGTGACTTCTGGGAGATACAATTCAAGTTGAGATTTGGGTGGGGACACAGCCAGACCATATCAGTACTTTTCTTTTTGTCCTGTTCTAAAGCCTTTTAAAATAAACTTCCAGTCCTGCTCTGAAAAAAAAAAAAAAAAAGAACAACTTTAAGAACAAGTTTGTGACAAAATCCAACAACTTCAATAACGTGGACAAATTTGTTGAAAGACGAACACTGACAAAATTCACTCAAGAAGAAATGTATACTTGAATAGCCTTACATCTATTAGAGAAATTGAATTTTTTGCTGAAAAAGCCTTTTCACAAAGAAAACTGCAGGCCCAAATGGCTTCAATGGTGAATTTCCCCAAGCATTTAAGAAATAAATATTACCAGTTCTACACAAAGTCTTCCAGCCAAAATATTGCTGAAACTAAACAACTAAATAGTGTTATTGGGTCAGAATACTTATTATTGTTAAGATGTTGATTCTCTCCAAATTGATCAGTAGATTCAACCTAATTCCCAACTAAGTCCTAGAAGATATTTTTGTAGAAATTGATGAGCTGATTCTAAAATTCATATGGAAATGGAGATGAAGAGGATGTGGAACAACAGTGAACATCAACACAGGAACATCTCACAAAGTTACTGTAGTGTGAAAGAAGCAAATAATGAAAGAATAAATAAAGTATGATTCTAGCAATATAAAGTTTATAAATAAGAGTAGTGTGTGCGTATGTCTGTGTGTACCATAAAAATATTAGGGAAATCATTATCACAAAAGACAAGATAATAGATTTCTCTCTGGGGAAAGACTCCTTGAACAGCACTCTTTGTGGAGAGCACACGGGCAAACCCAGAATTTTCCTGGTAAACAGATCCTCAGTCTGCCATTCAGACTGGAGATACACATGGTCCCCACCTTAAAATCACTTGGTACAAATAATGTCTACACAGAAATAGCCTTGTCTCCCTCTCATTCATATTCACAGCTTCTTCATGACCTCTGTCTTAATTTCAATTATATTATAGGATTAAGTAGGCTTCTGTGTGCTTTTATAAGAACCAAGTTATTATATATAGCATTGAAAATCAGTTTTTAGCTGGACGCAGTGGCTCATGCCTGTAATCTCAGCACTTTGGGAGACCAAGGCGGGTGGATCACCCGAGGTCAGGAGTTCGAGACCAGTCTGACCAACATGGAGAAATCGGGTCTCTACTGAAAAACAAAATTAGCTGGATGTGGTGGTGGGCACCTGTAATCCTAGCTATATGGGAGGCTGAGGCAGGAGAATAGCTTGAACCACCTGGGAGGTGGAGGTTGCAGTGAGCCAAGATCCTGCCATTGCACTCCAGCCTGGGAAACAGTGAGACTCCATCTGAAAAAAAAAAAAAAAAAAAAAAAGGAAGGAAGGGAGGGAGGGAGGGAGGGAGGGAGGGAAAGAAAAGAAAATCAGTTTTCAAACTCAGAGCTTCCTGGAGATGTGAATAGGTATGGATTTGTGCACTGCACTGCAAAATCTATCTATAATATTAAGTCCCTTTGCCATAAAACAAAGTGTCAGTGACATTGCATGGAACGCTCTCACGCGGAACACTAATAACATAATACAGACGTAGTCAGTCTTTTCTAACTTTTAATTAGTATACTACGTTAAGAGCATCAATGAAACCCCAACAAAAATACATGGCAACATAACACATATAATTTCCCAAAATATTTCTGAGCCTTTTATAACAAATTAACTTGGCACAAAGATGAATAAAAGGTTGGCTATAATAATGAACTGCATTCCACTATGTCATGAAAAGTCAAACCACATGATTTCTCTTTTTCAATTTCCTGAGGCCTTTCTTTATCTCCTTGGGTCTTCCAAAATGACTAGTTGCTCTGTAGAAATGAACTCAAAGATTTGTACACCAGACACCTTTGTTATGAAAGCCCTTTAAGATTCCAACATATTCTTCCGCCATTTCCTTCTCCATCTTCCTTCAAAAAGTCTTCCTCTAATTAACTGATTACAGCTGAGCTTTATAACACTATCGGGAGAAATAAAAGACAGAAACTCTTCTGTCTTTTACAAAAATGGACACGACATATCATGTTTTCAATATTCTTTTGTTCACATACTTTACATTCTTCTGAATACCTCTCCGGTTGTTTCATGTATATCATCAAGTCATGATTATGAGGCTCCAGGAAGGACTAATGTCAGTATCAACGGAAACATTTACAACAGAAAGAGCAAGCTTTAGGCATTCAATATTTGCTAACCAAATGTTTACTGAAGTTTTCAACAAATTTTATGAAGTCTCCTCTTAGGAGACTTAAAGCCAAAAACAATTAAACTAATGGAGCCACAGGAAACTCGGGGATCTTATTGAATTCAATAATAAAGATGCTTTTAAAAACATTTCATATAATTGCCAGTTTATACTTTTCAATAATTATATAGCACAATGACAGAAATTTATTTTATAAAAATTAGTTACTGAAATTATTTGTTCATTTTGTAGTTAATTTATTTTTCCCATCCTACTTGGATAATATCCCCAGAGGTCAACACAAATTCTCTAGATGCTCCTATCTTTTAACGTAGTTTCAGTTTGCCTTTGAAGAAGATTATATATTGTCTCTAAGACGTTTTTAAGTTGTAGAGAACTGAAAGCACGCCTGGACTTTTAAGAGTAAACATATTTTCTGTCATAGTTTTTACTACCTCGTTTATTTTATAAAAAATAGTTACTGAAATTTATAATAGTTACTGAAATTATTCATTTTGTAGTTAACTTATTTTTAGTTCATAAAAATTAGTTACTTAAATTATTTATTCATTTTGTAGTCAACTGATTTTTTCCATCCGACTCGGATAATATCCCTAGAGGTCAACCCAAATTCTCTAGATCTCCTGTATTTTACCATAGATCCAGTTGACCTTTGAAGAAGATTATATATTGTCTCTAATATCTTTCCTAAATTGTAGAGAACTGAATGTACACCTGGACTTTTAAAAGTAAACATTTTTAATGATAGTTGTCACTACCTCATTCCATGTCATAACAAAGGCAATTATGTTGACATTACAGTGGTAAAAGTCCCAGTTCCAGTATGAAAACACTTCCTCATTATTTCTACTTCAAAACTTTATAATTTTCTGAGGTGTGATATCTCTGTTAATTAAGGTGATTTTCTTCTTTCTCTCATCAATACAAAAGCTTCTCACTTATTATTCATTATACCATTACATTTTAGTCTAGCATCCAGCTGTGCCTGTACATTTTATATTCAAGTGCTTCTTGTTTAAGAATAGCTTCTGATTATCTTATTTCTCATAAATCCAGTGTTATTTGCCATAGGTAGATAAAAACATCTGACTACCTCATTAGGTATTCAGTTATGGTTGTGCAAAGTCATTTTCATAATGAATAAATACTGATATATTTCTATTTTTCTGTCATATTGTAGATAGACAATTACATTGATTCTTGAAAACTATGTATGTAGGTAGCTTTATTATCCATAAATTTTATTTAAGGATAAGGGGGACATTACAAATTATGTTTCTTATTGGATTGGATCTAAGATAACATTGATTATAAGACACAACAAATTTTATGTTATAACATTTACAAAAACACTTCAATAAAATTAGCACACAATGCCTTATCATCACTTGAAATTTTGGACACAACATCATCTTCCAAGCCAGCGACAGCATTAGTGATACAGCATTTCTGAAAGGATGCTCCACTATTGACACCTCGATTTTCTCGCAAGAGCCAGCAATAATTTTGGCAGTTTCTTGGTCTTACTGGAGGTGTCCGTGGAAGATTTTCAGGTAACAAACAGGAACACATTTTTTTTTCTTTTTTGAGGCAGAGTTTCGCTCTTGTTGCCCAGGCTGGAGTGCAGGGGCACGATCTCTGCTCACTCCAACCTCTGCCTCCTGGGTTCAAGCAATTCTTCTGCCTCAGCCTCCCGCCTAGCTGGGATTACAGGCACCTGCCACCATGCCTGGCTAATTTTTTGTATTTTTAGTAGAGACAGGGTTTCATCATGTTGGTCAGGCTGGTCTTGAACTCCTGACCTCAGGTGATCCACCCGCCTCGGCCTCCCAAAATGCTGAGATTACAGTGTGAGCCACTGCACTCTGCCAGGAACACATTTTTAGTATGAGTTGAGACCTGTACACATGTAGTTGCCACAATCTACTGCACTTAAAGTTATGGCAGTATGAACTCCTTTGACTAGGTGCAAACATGTACAGTCAGTGACAACTGTGTCACACCAGCCAATGTTGACTGTGAGATGTCATCCACTGTATAATTTTATTTTATGTTAAAATGTCAACCAATGAATTGTGGCATTGCATAAAGTGGGCATTGAAACTGATAAGTTTTTGAGCCACTGAGCTAATCGAATTCTTTTTATCTAACTCTTCAGTGAAACTTTTGCACATATGAGTAACTGTTCAGAAAGTCTACAGACTACTTAATTTTGAACAGGTCATTCAGTTGGCAGCAGCAGACTATAGTTTACCAAATGCTCCAGAAGTTCAGTGGATCTGTGCCTCCAGATTCAAACAAATTCTTCTGGGGACTTTTCTGACACATGGCTGGATGTGTCCCAAAATGTAGAAAGAAATTTTTTTTCCCAAACCAGTCTACAAGCTTTAATATAGTCATTTAATATATTGAGGTTTTCAGACTTAATGTCTATAAAATAACCTAGAATATTATGAAAATATTCTCCATGTCTTGAAGAACTTAGAATTTCTCTTTCCTTTTATAAAAGAAAATCTGATGAAGGTAGAGATGATTTATTGCCTTCAGTCTAGCCAGTCTGATGAGGACCAGTCCTAAACCATTAATGTGTGAATAATATATTTCTCCTTCAAATGCTCTGCCTTCAAAGGTGTCCACTAGAAGTTCCCATAGGAAATACCCTTTCAGTTAAGATCCTGCCAGAAAGATAGACACAATAGGAAAAAAAAAAAAAAGAAATTGTAAATCACTATTAAAATCAATGCCTAAGTAAACCACAGTAAACCAGCTTTTCTTTTTTTCTTATTTTATTTTTATTGTTTTAGAGACAGGTTCTCACCAGGGCTGAAGTCATGACTCACTACAGCCTCAACCTCCTGGACTCAAGCAATTCTCCCACCTTAGCCTCCCAAGTAGCTAGACTAAAGGGACATACCACCACACATGGCTACATTTTTATTTTTTATTTTTGTAGAGGCAGGGGTCTCGCTATGTTGCCCAGACTGCTCTTGAATTCCTGGCCTCAAGAAATTCTCCCTGCTTGGCCTACCAAAGTGCTGGGATTACAGATAGGCATGAACCTCTGTGCTGGGACTCTGATGGGATTTTTACATGTTAATGTATAATTATTAAAGAAAAATAAAATGCTTTTCTTAACCACATTGCATGTACGAAGAACAGCATCTCTGGAGAATGACTGTTAGGGTTTAGATATTATATTGCTGCCTTTTTTTCTTATTATGATAAATATCTGTTTACAAACATTTTAATATTTATCAAATTACTTTTTTCAAGACACATTTCTTAAAATGGTAATCTTCTGTGGCCGGGCGCGGTGGCTCACGCCTGTAATCCCAGCATTTTGGAAGGCTGAGGGGGGCGGATCACGAGGTTAGGAGATCAAGACCATCCTGGCCAACACGGTGAAACACCATCTCTACTAAAAATACAAAAAATTAGCCGGGCGTGGTGGCGGGCGCCTGTAGTCCCAGCTACTTGGGAGACTGAGGCAGGAGAATGGTGTGAACCCGGGAGGCGGAGCTTGCAGTGAACCAAGATTGCGCCACTGCACTCCAGCCTGGGCGACAGAGCAAGACTCCTTATTAAAAAACAAAAACAAAACAAAACAAAACAAAAAAGGAAATCTTCCCCTTCCTATGTTTTTTTACATACAGTGCTAACTTCATTTCTAGAATGCTTGCACATTTTTTTACTTCCCTGACCAGTGGTGAGACTTTGTTTCCTATGCTGACCAGAATATTAGTATAGATTTAAAAGGAATGATTTGCCCAAGCTGATGGGCCAAAATAGTAGTATATCTTTTTTTTTTTTTTTTTTTTTAGTCCCGCTCTGTCGCCCAGGCTGGAGTGCAGTGGCGCGATCTCGGCTCACTGCAAGCTCCACCTCCCGGGTTCACGTCATTCTCCTGCCTCAGCCTCTCTGAGTAGCTGGGACTCCAGGCACCCACCACCACGCCCGGCTAATTTTTTTTGTATTTTTAGTAGAGACGGGGTTTCACCTTGTTAGCCAGGATGGTCTTGATCTCCTGACCTCATGATCCGCCTGCCTCGGCCTCCCAAAGTGCTGGGATTACAGGCGTGAGCCACCGTGCCCGGCCAGTAGTATACCATTTTAACGTGTATTATTTTAATTACTAGGGAGGTGAACATTTTTATAGTGTTCTTGTTAGCTGAAGTCTTGTTTTGTGAATTTATGTTATTTGCATACTTTCATGTGGTCATATTTGATATACAATCCCTCATTTACTTACATTAATGTTTTAACTAGTATTTCTAGTCAGATGTCATTAAAACCACCAACAGAAGGGTTAATATATAAGAATATTGAAATATAAATATTGTAAAAGAGAAATAAAAATGATGTAAATGACTAGCAAGAACTCTCAAAAGAACCAACCGAAAACCCATTAGTCATGGTCCAAGTCAGCTCAGTACACGGCCAATTATAAAATAAATGCACGAAAGTCAATGCTGTCCTAGCAGATACATCCAGCAGATAAAATATGTCGGTCTTAGCAAACATTAGCAATAGATAAACTATTACATTTGAAATAACAAATATTTAAACACTTGGCTCCTATACATGTGTTATTTATTTCCATTAGAAGAAAACAATCAGGTTCTACTATTTGACTGAAGATAGAAAATAAAAACAGCTTTAAAAATAAAAAGACAGGCTGGGCAACATAGCAAGAGCCCATCTCTAAAAAGGAAAAAAGGAAAACTTAGCTAGGCATGGTAGCACACACCAGTAGTCCCAGGTACTAGGGAGGCTGAAGTGGAAGGATTACAATTGGTTGAGACCAGGATTCAAAGGTACAGTGACCTTAGGTGGCACCACTGCACTCCAGCCCAGCCTGGGCAACAGAGCAAGACACTGTCTCAGAAAAAAAAAAAAAACTATATATATAGTACCCATTTCCCAGTGAGAGAACTCAAAATTGATTTGTGGAGCACGACCATCATAAAATTAAAGAGGAAACATTTTACAAATTTTAAAAAATATAGCATAGTAAATTTGGAAAAATGAAAAATGGCGTAAACCTAGAAAATGCTTGAAAAAGATCAACAAATAGAAAAGGTGAGAGCTAGGGAATGAGATTACCCCTACAAAATACTAAAATTCTGTATAATTGATTCAGTCAACAAATGATGGATCCCCTTGTGCCAGACCCTGTTCTGGACAATTGCGACGTATCAGTGAACAACACAAAGAGCCCTGCCCTCATGGAGCTTACAGTCTAGTGATAGACAAAATAACATGTTAATTACGCTAGAATGGACACACAAAGGGAGCAGAGCAGAATGTGCAGAAACAGAAGTAGCCAGAGACTGGGGTTTGTGGCAGTCCATGATAACCAGCTCTTTCCTCCTAAGTGTCCCTCCTGTCCTCCTGAGGATCTAAGTTCATTCCAGTTCCCAACCATGCATCACAAACAGATAAAAAACAAACAAACAGAAAAACAGTAACAACAGTGATGACAAGAAAACCCTATAATCCACTATTGATTATTGTCGATTTGTTAGCTGGATTTATGGATTACCTGTAAACTGAATGTAGTTATAACTGCGTTCTCACCCCAGCAACCTGGTTAATTGGGAATTAGCTAAATGCTACAAAAGAGGTTATTTTGCAATAATTAAGGATGCTTATTCAGTCTTCAATTTTGGTCTGATATTGTAACGGCTTACTGTAAATTGTGTTATTCAAATATTGCAAATAAGAAAAAGTTTGTATCCAATTTATACCATTCCCTACCTGTCTGTTGCCTGTAAAATTCAGCTTTATGAAGAAGAAAACCCACCAGTCATTTTTTTTGGGAGGTCTATTAATAATGGACCACTAGATCTTTTCAGACTCCTACAGCATATCATTAAAAATCCAATGTTCCATCAATTACAGATGGCGATTTTTATGAGCTTCACTGCACTTTAACTCTGCAGGTGTTTAAGATTTAAAATGAAAGTCATAAGGCATATCTTTACCTGAAATTAAGCCATTTTATCACAATATGTCATCCAAAACTAATTCTTCAAAAACAAGAAGAACTAAAACTTTCAGGAATATCAAATGTCTACCTTTCAAACAATTTGATTCTTTTCAATCATATAAATGATTCTAGGCATAATGCTAGCTAAATATTAATGGACAAGGCTGAATAAACTAAAAGTTAAAAAATAATATTCTTTATCATTTTAACTATCATGTGATTCTGAATTCAAGAACTCCATCTTCTACAATTAAATTTATGCTAAGCACAGCAAATACATATTTTTGTTTTCAGATTGATGAATTAGGGTTTGCAAAACAGGCTAGATTACATTAGGGCAATGTTCTTTGCAAAATGCTGATTGCACATTTATTATGTTTGTTGATGAACTTTAATTTTAAATGCCACATTAGATGTACAACAAGAAATGGAAAACTCCATTTAATTTACTTACTGAGCACTAATTGTATTATCTTATATTCTTTTAAATTCCAAGATAAATGGCAAACCAACATTTATAGGGTAACTACTGTGTTCCAGGTATAGCATTAGGGGCTTACACACACAATATGGATCTTTGCCTTTATAAATATGACTATGAGATTCCTCCATGTTGCCACATGTAGCTATGTAGTATTCTAATGTATTAAAAATACTACAGTACATTTGTCCAGTCTACTTTGATAAACATCAACACTGTTTCCAACTTGGGGCTCTTATAACAATGTTGCTGTGAATATTCTATCCACTTCTCTTGGCGCTTATGCAGTTAGCAGTGAAATTACTGGAAGGTAGGGTATAGACATACTCAGTTTTAGTAAATAATGACAGTTTTCAAAATAACTATTAGTTACACTCTGATCATCAGCACACGTAAGTTTTCATTGTCATTTTAAAAGGGTTTGGGTAGTAAAAGGTGACATTTTTTCAACTTCCATATCTTCACATCTAATATAGATTTTATGACATGACCAAAGTTACAGGTGGCTATGGCAAAAAAAAAGCTTATCTGTCAGAAACACCTGAATGTACATTTACACCGTGATATGCTTTGGCTGTGTGTCCCCACCCAAATCTCACCTTGAATTGTAATCCCCATAATTGTGTCAAGGGTGAGACCAGGTGGAGGTAATTGAATTATGGGGGTGGTTCCCCCCATGCTGTTCTTGTGATAATGAGTGAGGCTCATGAGATCTGACGTTTGTAAGTGTCAGGCATTTCCCCTGCTTGCTCTCATTCTGTCTCCTGCTGCCCAGGGAAGAGGTGTCTTCAGCCACGATTGTAAGTTTCCTGGGACCTCCCCAGCCATGTGGAACTGTGAGTCAATTAAACCTCTTTTCTTTATAAATTAGCCAGTCTCGGGTATTTCTTCAAAGCAGCGTGAGAACAGACTAATCCACACTATTTCTTGCTTTGTGTCTGTGGATACGTCTAATATGCTCTGCGTACTACACTTTACACTGGCTTTGTAAAGGTCTCATCAGTTTCCCTGCTTCTCCTTGTTCAATGAAGTTTAATTTCACAAAGTAAAGATAAACCATCACTTAACTCTCAGCACATCACCTGCAGGCCACATTCCGCATTTCAGCAACTACCTCAGAGCCAGGCAGCAGAGTGGTGGTCTATACAAGTATCACACATGCGTTAAAGAACCCAGGCTGCAGGGGCTCAGCTCTCTTGTCCAGTTGGTTTTCCTCTCTTCCATGTCTATGGACCTTGACCGGAACCTGGGTAACCATAGAGTAATAACAATACAGAGCAGAGAGATGCATAGGGCCAGAGGTGAATCTATCTCCATTCTTGAGAAAATACTCACACCACTAATGGTACACATAAATAGCTCCATCTTTATACAGGCAGGACAGCATGCTAGAGAGATATTAACACTTTCTTTCTTACCCTTCTTTCCTCACTCCTTCTCCAGCACATCTATACTTGAAAAGCCAGCACTGAATAACTATCATTTAGAACTATTTTGTTGAAAATAATAGAAAACACAACCTACACAGAAAGGGCCCACACACTAAGGGGGTTTGAGCTCATATAACTGCTTAAGTCTCACCCCACCAGTGCTTTCCTTCATGTTTTGTTCAAGGCTGCCGCTCTCTTTCTCTGTGATGCTCTTGGTTCTGCCTGCCTCTAGTTGACTGCTTTGTCATCACGGTGCCACGGTTTGCTTCCTTCATGGGAACTAAATGGATTCTGTTATTCTAGGCTTCCCACCTGCGCACCACAATATACAGAAGGAGAGGGAGCAGCTGTATCTTAGATTCCCAGGAAAAGTCCTGTCATCTAAGATCTCTGGGCCATGCCTAAACCATAACATGGGGATTGTCAAGGACTGATTGGCTTAACTAGACCTGATCACTTTGGTGTGATTAGGATATTATTGACTGAGAGGAATCATGGTCTGCCCAAAAGATGGGGCTGGGGTTAAACCCTCCCAAAGAGCATGGTGCTCATATATGAGTGCACAGATGTTGAAGAAAAAACCACAGTGTCTACCACGGTGATCCTGTTTGTTCCTTGTAGATTGAATAGTCAATATTAAATGTCAGGCGTGTGTGTGTATTCTCTGGGGGAAAGGGTCTAAAGCTTTTATCAGATTATTATAGAAGTTTATAAATTTAAAATAGTTAATAATTACTGCTTTATGACAATTAAAAACAGTAACAACATCTCATAAATTAAGCCAACATTCAAATATCTTTAAGATGACTGAATTTGTTTATTTTCATCAAGTGTCATATTTTTCTATATAAAGGAATGATACACTGTGATTCTGAGGCAAGTTCATAGGAGAGGTTAATCTAACCCTGCTATGAATCTTTCACGGTACCCTCAAATTGTTTCCCATCACCATGCAACTCATCAATATAAAGGGTGACTCCTATGAGGACAGCAGAATAAGGGGGAGCCAATCTACCTTCCCTCTCTCCTAACATGAGCAGAAAAGCTTTCACAGGGAAAACTATTCTCCTATGCCTGACGTCTCTCACATGGACCGATCTGGAAAGAAGAGAACAGAGAGTAAGTAGTGTGCTTGTTCCTACAGAAGAACCACAACCAGCTGTTCCTTACCGGGCTCAGCTAGATAAAAAGCAAGGTAGTGCAGCTCTCACAAGAATATCTTCTATTGCTCATCACATGCTACTGCCCAGTGCTGCAACGGCTCTGCGTAACAACTTCCCTTGCAGTCCTGGGGAATTTTGATCCCAGATTAGTGAAGAATTGAAGCAAATTTCAGGGCTATTTCTCATCTCCGACTGAAACTTTGTGAAACGAAGGCAATAGGAAGTCAGTCCAGAGCTGGTGGAAGAGCTCAGTCTGCACAGGCAAGGTGAGAAATGGGCCCCGAAGCCATCTTTATGCTTCATTATCGTGACGTGCATAGATAATTCATTAATCTGCATTAAACTCTCTTCTGAAACGATTTAGAGAATACACCTAAGTGACTAAAATGGTCCAGTCCTCATCAATGTCTCCCTGACAAATGTTTCAAGAAGTAATTGTAATAAATATGTCAGGGAAATTTATCACGGCAATCACATCCATTTTTTTTTAAAAAAATCATTCTTTAGCAGTTTGAAATGATATTTATTGATTTTCTCCAAGCAGAAAGTTACAAGGAGACACCAGGTTGTGATCCATCCCATGAGAAAACATTCTTGTTGAAGGCCCACATGTTTGTGTCATAATCCAAATGGAAACTTGGAGGACCAGAAGGTAGAATTAATCAACATAAAAAACAAGTTCTGGCCACTGTAACATTTCCTTCTGGACTAACTCCCAATCCACATCCTCTCTCCATTCTTCTTTCTAGCAGCCCACAGTGAAATTACTCCTCATTTTTCAACCCCCATATGCTCAGGGCTATTTACTCCTATTTTCCCCAAGGCCAATCCTCCTGCCAATCACAATACTTATCCCATCATTGTGTGTGTTAGAGATTTGCCCAAGTACGTTCTTCAGATCCCAAAGTCCAAGGATGTTAATAGGTGTACAATAAATACTTGTTTAATCAATAAATGCCAAGTATGTGCTGTGAATTGTGTTTGTGTACCTGGCACCAACTTTATGCTGCTTTCATAAAGTTGATATCAAGAGGCTATTTAAAAACAAAAAAAGGACTCATAGCTAAATAATTCTGGGAACCACTCGATTTGTTTTTTAAAAAAAAGGTCAGCAGAGAAGCCTTTCTCAAACTATTTAGAGGCATTGTACTTTATGTACTACTGATTTCAAGAAGATTGAATAACCATGGAATCATTGCTCTATTTGAAGGAGTTATAGCATGAGAATACTCTACAGGAACACAATATGAGCAATGCTGCTTTCTTGGTTTGCAAGACGCTATTCTTTTTTTTATTCTCTGCTTACTTCTCTGAACATTAATTCTGTTTCCATAAACACACCTTCTTTGCTTGCTATTTCTTTAAATTATAACCAATTTTATTCTTGTCTTCTTATATATAATCTTCTCTGTACTCCTCTAAGCACCTGTTTTTTTTTAACTATTTTGAAATAACTTTAGACATTACCCCAACTAGCATTGGGATAAACAAATTAATTATACTTGTAAAAATGTTACAAATATAGGAGATAATTCTTACATATCCTTCATGTATCTTCTCTACCATCGACATCTTGTACAATCACAGCACAGTTATCGAAGTCAAGAAATTAATGTTTCTCCAACAGTATTAACTAAAGAATTTATTTGGATTTTCCCAACTGTTTCACTAATGTTCTTTTTCTGTTCTGGAATCCAAGCCCCAGGGCCTACATTACATTTAGTAATCACGTCTTCTTCATCTCCTCTGATCTCTGATAGTTCCTCAGTCTTCCATGACCTAGATACTTTTGAAGAGTCCTGGTCAGTTATTTTGCAGAACGTCCCTTAGTTTGGGGTTGTCTGATGTTATCTCCTGACCAGATTTATTTATGTGGTTTTGGCCAGAATAACATAGAATCCATATGCATTGTATCAGGAGGTATAAGATGTGGAGGTATCTTAGTACTGATGATTTTTACCTTGATCCCTTGGTTAAGGTGGTATCTGCCAGGTTTCTCCACTGGAAAGTTATCATCTTTCCTTAAGTAATTAATAAATATCCTGGGGGAGATCTTTTAGAATATGCAAATCTCTTATTTCTCCTTGAACTTTTGCTCTCCAATTTTAGCATTCAAGGATGGATCCTGCTTGCAAAAAATATAATTGAGTGTTCTAATTTTTTGGTTTGTTTCTGTTTTGCCTTTTCTTACTGATTATCTGACACCACAAGATACTTCATGCTTACCTTGAATTTTCTCTGCCCCATTTATGAACTCCACCACTTCCCCAAGGTACCCTAGTTCCTTCTTTTGGAAAATGATATTTAAAATATAAGATCTGATCTTTGTCTCAGTAGTTTTGTTCTCTCCAGAACATTATATAAATGAAATAATAGAGTTCATAGCTTTTTGAGTTCTGGCTTTTTTCACTTAATATATTTTGTCTGAGATTCGTCCATTTTGCTTCATGCATCAGAAATTCATTTCTTTTTGTAGCTGAGTAGTGTTCCATTGCATGAAAGTAACAATCTGTTCATCCATTCACCTGTAGGTGAAGACTTCAGTTGTTTCATTTGGAATGACTATGAATAAAGCTGCTGTAAACAGTTGCATACAGGCCTTGTGTGTGCACAGTCTGTAGTTCTCTTAAATACTCAGGAATAGAGTTACGGGGTCTATGGTAAAGGAATGTCTAACTTTACAAGAAACTGACATTTCACACTTCCACCAGCACTGTATGAGACTTCCAATTGCCCCCATACTGGCCTCACTTAGTTTTGGAAGTGAGGGGAAGGGATTGATAACAAAAGGGCACAAGGGTGTATTTTGAGGTGATGAAACTATTCTTTATCTTGATTATCATGGTGGTTATGGAATTGTGTACATGGTTGGATATCATAAAACTGTACACAAAATGGGTGTATTTTACTATATACAAATTATACCTCAATAAACCTGAACTCATTCCCCCCAAAATACAAGATCTGAGTAAGAGGTACATTCATTGTTGTGGGGTGTCATTGTTTCTCAGCCCTCTCCAGGGACAGAACTCAAAAATATGTGTATGCATAACAACTATACACACACTTTTATATTTATTTTTGTACACATCTCTTTGCATATATATGTATATATTTGTAATGCCCACATGCTTTTTAAAACATGAGTTCACATGGATACCACCAAGCTCCCTCCAACACCCCAGGGTTTATTCTAGCCTTCCCTCTTTACATGTAGATTCTTTCTCTTACAATGAAAAACTCAGTTCTCATTATCTACAATGCATTTACTAATGTATTCAACCCTAAATATTTACATATAAAGTAGCTTCAGAATTGCTAACATATAACCTTATTAGAAATAAATTTACTAGAGTTTAACATTTTGCTGTATTCTTTTTGCCTTTGGGCTTATAGTATCAAGTCAAAGTAATGTTTTTAAAGTAACTGGTTTATTCCTGCCCCGCATGTTGTGTGTTGTAATACTCATCTATAATAGAGTTAGTTTCATTTGTTACAATTTGTATTCCATTTGAGTTTCCCAAATATCTTGTGTGCACTTTAAGTTACATAGATTAAAACTCACCCTTGTGTTGTACAATTTCGTAGATTTTGACAAATGGAAAAAATCATGTATTAACTACCATGATTTTAATACAGAATGATTTCATCACCCCAGAAATTCCTTTGTGGTATTCAGCCCCTCCCACCTAATTCTACCTCTGGCAGCTACTAATTTGATCTGTACCTCTGTAAGTATGCGTGTTACAGAATATCTTATAAATGGCATTATTTGATATTAGTCCCTTGAGTTTTGGCTTCTTTGACGTAGCAAAATGCATTTAAGATTTATTCACATTGTTGCATAGAGCAATACTTCCTTTGTTTTTATCAGTGAGTAGTACTCAATTGTACAGATATACCACACTTATTTATCAATTTACCAGTTGAAAGTTACCTAAGTAGTTTCCAGCTTTTGATGCCTACAAATGAACCTGCTATAAATGTTTCTGCACAGGTTTTCATGTGAGCACACCTTTTCATTTCTCTCGAGTAAATACCCAGGGACAAGATGCCTGGACCATGTGGCAGATATATGTTTAACATTATCAGAAAGTTCTCACTTTCCCATGGGCGATGAAACATTTTGCATTACCACAAGTAAAGAAATCCAGTTGCTCTGTGACCTTGCTTAACTTTGTGTGGTCAGCTTGTTGTTTTGTTGTTGCTCTTTAGCTATTCTAATAATACTCATAGAATGGTATTTCATTGTGGTTTGAATTTTTGCATTTCCATAATGCCTAATGATATTGAGAATCTTTTCATGTGTTTGTTTTGCATCCACACATCTGTGGTTAAGTTTCTGTTTAGATCTGTTTCCTCATCGTTGACTGGGTTGGTCATTTTCTTACTGTTAAGATTTAAGAGCTCATTACATGACTAGATACAAGTCCTTTGTCAGAAATGTAATTTGCAAGTATTCTTTACCAGCCTGTGGCTGTCTTTGTATTCTTTCAACTGTGTCTTTCAAAGACCAGCAGTTTTAAAATTATAACAAAGTCCAGTTTACTGATTCTTTCCTTGTATGAATATTGCTTTTGATGTTGTATCTAAGTCTCAGTGTCACACAATATTTTCCAATGTTTTAAAGAAATTTTCATAGATTAAATTTACACTTGAGTCTATAATTTTTAATTAATATTTCTATGGGTGAGCATTTATTTTTCATATGCATGTCCAGTCTTCCCAGCACCATTTGTGGGAAAGACTGCCTTTCCTCTGTAAAATTACTTTGCATCTTTGCAACAAGTCAGTTGGTTATATTTATGTGAGTCTATTTCTGGACTCTAATCTGTTTAATTGAACTGTATATCTATCTGTATTAGTCTGTTCTCATGCTGCTAACAAAGACATACCCAGGACTGGCTAATTTATAAAGAATAGAGGTTTAATTGGCTCCCAGTTCAGCACAGCTGGGGAGGCCTCAGGAAACTTACAATTATGGTGGAAGGGGAAGCAAACACGTCCTTCTTCAGGTGGTGGCAGCAAGGAAAGTGTCAAGCAAAGGAGGAAAAGCCCCATATAAAACCATCACGCATCGGGAGGACTCATTCACTATCACGGGAACAGCATGGAAGTGACCGCCCCCATGATTCAATTACCTCCCACTAGGTCCCTCCCATGACACTTGGGGATTACGGGAACTACAATTCAAGATGAGATTTGGGTGTGGACACAGCCAAACCATATCACTATCCTTTGGCAATACCACACTATGTTGATTGCTGTGGTTTTAAAATACATCTTGAAATCAAGTATGAGTATCCCCATTATGTTATTTCCTTTCCAATTTTGTGGGTGGCTATTTTAGTTCCTTGGCCTTTGCACATTTTGCAATGAACTTGTCAATATCTGTAAAAATCACTTTGAGATTTTGATTCAGATTGCATTAAACAAACATATAATGTTGGGGATAATTGACACCTTACCAATGTTAGATCTCCCAAACAAAGAAAACAGTATATTCCCCCAATGATTGAGCTTTTTAAAAAGTTATTTAATCAGTTTTATACATTTCAACATACAGATCTTGTAAATATTTTTTAGATTTAGTCCAAAGTGTTTCATTTTTATGCTATTTTGAATGGTAATTTTTAAACTTTGAATTACCATATGCACTGCTAGAACACAGAAAAACAATTATTTTTGTATTTTGACCTTGAATCTTGTGACCTTGCTAAACTCACTAATTAGTTCTAGAACATGTTTTGTGGATTTCTCGGGTTTTGCCATGTAGAAAGTCATTTTGTCTGCAAATAGAGGCAGTTTTATTTCTTACATTCAAATTTTGAGGCCTTTATTTCTTTTCCTGACTTTTCTACCAGCCTGTAGTAATAAGTAAATAAAATACTATTTATAAATAATTAAATAAAATACTATTAATAAATCATTTTCTTAACTAGGACTTCTAGTATGATGCTAAACAGGAGTGGATCTTTTGGATTAACCACTCAGTTTTCATCATTAAGAATTATGTTAGCTGTAACTTGTTTGTAGAAACCCTTCATCAAGTTAAATAAGTTCCACTCTATTCCTACCATACTGAGAATTGTCTATCATGAGTGGATATTATAATTTATTTTCAAATTCAATTTTTGTGTCTATTGCAATAATCACAGTTTTGTTGTTTGCTCTACTAATGTGAATCACACTGATTGATTTCCAAATACTGAACAAGCCTTGCACGCTTGGAACAAACTTGACTTGGTTGTGATGTGTTACTCTTTTTATATATTGCTGGATTGTATTTGCTACTATTTTATTGAGAATATGTGGGTGTTTGTTCATGAGGGATATTGGTTTTTAGTTCTCTTTTCATCTTTTGCCTGTTTCTGGTATTACATTAGTGATGGCCTCATTAATTGAGTTGAGAAGTGTTCTGTCTTCTCTGCCTTTTAGAATATGTTGAATAACATTTTATTACTTTTTTCTTTTCTGAGACAGGGTCTTGCTCTGTTACCCAGAGCATTGCTGGAGTGCAGTGGTGCAATCATAGCTCACGGCAGCCTTGAACTCCTGGGCTCAAGAGATCCTAAGTAGCTAGGATTGCAGGTGCATATCACCATGTCCAGTTAACTTAAAAATTTTTCATAGAAACGACCTCTCGCTCTGTTGGCCCAGGATGGTTTTGAACTCCTGGCCTCAAGTGATCCTCCCACCTCAGCCTCCCAAAGAGTCAGGATTATAGGCATGAGCCATCATACCCGGCCCCTATTTATGCCTTAAATACCGACAGAATTCCAAGTAAAACCCTCTGTTCCTGAAGTTTCCTTTTTGGAAGAATATTAACTATTACTTCAATTTATTTAATTGATAACCTTATGTCACATTTGGCAAAAGCTTCCAAATTACCCACATGGGGATGGTCCTTATGATTCACGGTTAACCTTTTGTCCTTGGATAAGGAATCCTCAAATTTTATTGTCAGTTCCTCACACTATTGACATACTGATTAACATGTAAACAACTGACACTGACAAAGACACTGCTGATTTGTTTTAGAATCATGAAGTTTTGCTGATTGTCTTGCACACAGACATTTTAGCCTGTATGTTGCAATCTCTAGCCAATGATCATAACCTCAGTATTGTACCTTCCAGTGAAAAGGACAGCCCTGATAAAAGGAGTCACCTTTCCTTCTCCCAAACTTTCTTATAAAACCTTCTGACTTGTAACAGACTTTGGAACATACCCACTTTGCTGATGTGTCTTCCCCAGTCAATCCTCAAATTTGGCTTCCAGTAAGCCTTTATTAAATTGTTTCTGCCTAAACGGCCTTAATTTCAGTCAACATAATTGGTACAAACATATTCTGCTTGCCTATTTCTTGAGTTATATTTGGCAGTTATGCCTTTTTTAAGCTTATGGGCATAGAATTGTTCATTTAATTTCTCTTTTATATTTTAAATTTATGTCTTTTATTTTCTCTTGGTCAGTTCAGTTACAGGTTTATCAATTTTATTGATCTTTAAAAATTACCAGCTTTTGGTTTAATTGATTTTCTCTATTGATTTTTTTCTTTTCTTTTTTTTTTTTTTGTCTTTGTTGCTATCTTTATTATTTCTTTCCTTCGCTTGCCTTGGGTAAAACTTGCTTTTCCTCTTGTTTCTTAAGAGGGAAGCTTAGATCATTGATTTAAGATCTTTCTTCTTTTCCAACATATGAATTTAGTTGTATAAACTTTCTTCTAAGCATGGCTTTGTTCATTACACAAATTCTGATATAGTTTATTTACACTTTGATGTAATTCAAATTATTTTTAAATTCCTTGTAACTTTCTTTTCGACACACAGGTTATTTAGAAACATGTTTAATTTCCAACTATTTAGGAATTTTCTAGATACCTATTGGATATTAATTTCTAATTTAAATCCCTAGCAATTTGAGATCATATTTCATGTGCTTTCTGTTCTTTCAAATTTGGTGGGGTTTATTTTACGGCCCAGAATATAGTCTATCTTGGTGAATAATCCAGATGTTCTTACATACTAATTTACAAATGTCATCAGGTAAATTGAGTTAACAGTAGTCTTTCCAAATTCTTACCAATATTATGCCTTCTTTAAAAATATATATATATATTTATAAAATACACACACACACACACACACACACACACAAAAGAAAAGAGTTTCAGTCTGTAACCACAATTGAGGATTTGTCTTTTTTAAAAACATTTTTGGCTTCCTGTGGGTTTTTTAAATTTCTGGTTTTGTGTGTTCTCTTGTTAGGTGCATGCATACATAGTATTGTTACACCTCCCTGGAGAAATTCCTCCTTTATCATTATGCAATACTCCTATTTGCTTCTGATAATTTTTCTTGTTTCTTTTATATTAATATCATATAAAAGAAAAGACATATATTATATAATAATATATAAAAGAAAAAACTTTTATACGATATTATATAAAAGAAACAAGAAAAATTATCAGAGGCAAAAGTCTTTTATATCAGAGGCAAAAGTCTTGTATATGATATTAATATAACTACTCCACTTCTTTGTGTTAATGATTTTATTGTTTTTCCTTTAACCTATCGAAATCTTTATATTTAAGTTGGATTTCTCGAAAAGAGCTTACAGTTTTTTTTCTTTTTTAATCCAATCTGACCATCTTTGTCTTTTAATTTGTATGTATAAACTATTCACACTTAATATTACTGTTGACCTCTTTGGATTAAAATCTACCATCCTCCTAGCTCTTTTCTAGTTGTTCCATTTGTCTTTGTTTCTTTTTTCTTCTTTTTCTGATTTGTGCTTACTGTTTTCATTGTTTCATTTTATCTCTTTTATCAACTTATTACTTATGCCCATGTTTACACATTTTATTAATGGTTGCCCTAAGGTTTACAATATGCATTATTAATTAATCAACACCTAACTTTAAATAACATCATACTCCCGGTGGGGCGTGGTGCCTCACACCTGTAATCCTAGCACTTTGGAAGGCCAAGGCAGGCAGATCACCTGAGGCCAGGAGTTCAAGACCAGCCCGGCCAACATGGTGAAACACCATCTGTACTAAAAATACAAAAATTAGCCGAGCATGATGGTGCGTGCCTGAATCCCAGCTACTCAGGAGGCTGAGGCAGGAGAATTGTTTCAGCCCAGGAAGTGGAGGTTGCAGTGAGCCAAAATAGTGCCACTGGACTCCAGCCTAGGCAACAGAGCAAGACTCTGTCTCAAAAAAAAAAAAAAAAAATTATACTTCCTGTGAAGTGTAAGGATAACAATGTATGCTGTGAAGGAGGAACTGGGAACATACTGTTATAAGATCCCTACACCATAGATACCTTTTAACCATGCTATAAATACACTATAGATCTAGAATTTTTGCTTTAAAAAAATCAGTTATCTTTTGGAGCAATTAGGTATAAAAAACTAATTTTATTTTCCTTTGTTTATTTCTTTTTAAATATTCTTTATTTCATTGTGTAGATATAAGTTTCTTTCTGGTACCATATTTCTTCTGCCTCAAGGAATTCTTTTAATATGTTTTTTCTCTTAAAATTTCCTGCTACGTAGGTCTATTGGCAATACATTTTCTCACTTTTCGTCTAATGAAATCTTTATTTCTCCTTCATTTTTGAAAGATATTTTCCCTCGTGTAAAATTCTGTGTTGACCCTTTTCTTTGTAGCCTTTCAAAAAGATCACTTCAGGGGTCCAGGTGTGGTGGCTCACGCCTGTAACCCCAGTACTTTGGGGGCCCAAGGCAGGCGGATCACTTGAGCTCAGGAGTTCGAGACCAGCCTGGCCAACATGGTGAAACCTTGTGTCTACTAAAAATACAAAAATTAGACAGGCATGGTGGCACATGCCTATAATACCAGCTACTTGGGAGGCTGAGGCAGGAGAATCACTTGAACCCGTGAGGCAGAGGTTGCAGTGAGGTGAGATCGTGTCATTGCACTCCAGCCTGGGAGGCAGAGTGAGACTCCGTTTCAAAAAAAAAAAATTCATTTTACTTCATTGTCTTCTGTCTTGCATGATTTCTGACAAAAAGTCTGCTATAATTCCTATCTTTGTTCTCCTCTTGTGTCTTTCTTTTCCCTGTGGGTGCCTTTGGGACCTTCTCATATTTTGTTCTTCAGCATTTGAACATGGTATGTGTGTGTTTGTGTCTATGTACACAAATGCACTTATATTGGCATTTATTTATAGAGTATTCTTGAACTTCTCAGATCCACGGTGTGGTGTTTCTAATTAATTTTGGACCAATTAATTCTAATTAATTCTCAGCCAATATTTCTTCTCTTCATATCTCTGTCATACTTTTGGGGTTTCAATAATGCCTATGTTAAACAATTTTATGTTGTACCATAACTCACGGATGCTCTGTTCCTTTTATTTTTGCTTTAGTTATATCTGGTTCATTTTGTAAACATTTTATTAATCCATCTTCATATTTATTAATGGTTTTTAATCTACTGATGAGCATGTCAAAAGTGTATTTCATCCACATTTATATTCATTTTTATTTTTAGCATTTCCATTGATTCCTGTCTTGAGTTGCTGCAATAGCCCATCTGGTCTTACATGCTGTTGACCTTTTCCATTCATGCCTTTAACATAGTCGTAGTTGTTTTAAATTATCTGTTAGACAGGTCTGTGTCTAAGTGGTTCTTCTCACTGCTTTGTTTCTTGCCTTTCCATATTCCTCATCCTTATTTGTTGATAGCTGAACATCTCCTGTAGAATAGTGGAGAGTGAGGTAAACAGTTTTGTGCTTGGAAATGGGCTTTTTTTCCTTCTCCTTGACCTTTCTTGTGGAAGTTTGTTTTAATCTAGTTAGGTCTTGGGCTAGGTTTGTGGTTCATTGTTGTTGATTTACGCTGAGCATACCACAGGCCTCAGATTTATTAATACCTTGGGTTTAGGTTATTCTTCTTTGTTCTTTGTTCTTCTTTGTCCTTGGCTTCAGCCAGGGACTATGCTCTTTGGTCTTGGGAGTGTGGCTTTGATGAGTGCCCCTTCTCCTCTGACTGCTGTGGTTCTGAGCCTAGAATGTATTACTGTTGATTCTCTGGGATAGATGAGTTTTCCCATTTTCATACACCAGTTGCAATGGGTATTCATCTGAGCCTAAGGGTGACAGCTTTTGTTGTCTTTCCCACGGCAGATTAAGACTTTCTATTCCTTCATGGACATGGGGCAGTAGAGTCCAGGCTGAGTCCAGCATCTCCACTGCAGAGGCTGGTTCTCCCCTCCCTCAGGCAGCAACTTTGAGAAAGTTTTCTCTGCACTCTTCCCAGCCTTCCCTGTGAATGCCTGGATTCACAAAGAAAAAGTCTTCAAGAGAATATGAACCCTACCTTCCCCACATAGAAGCAGCCCCGAGGGACTCCATTGTCCCTCATCAACCCACACTTGACCTCTACCAATTCACCTGTTATTCCAGCTGAGTCCTTCCTATTGATGTCTGACTTGATCTGAATCAAGTAATCAAGCACACCCTATTTCAGCCTGTAGTCTTTTATCTCTCCTTAGATTTGGATTACTTGGTTGTCCTGCAATCTCTTCTCTCTAGTGGATTCAAAAAAAGTGAAGAGCTCACACTTCTGGCTTTTTTTTTTTCCTGTTTTAAAGTTGGGTGTAGCACTCCAGCTCTTCCTGAGCAGAAACTGGAAAGTAACCTCACAGTTTAAGTTAATGCTTGTCAGTCGATGATTCCCAAGTCTAAATCTCCTAGAATTACCCCTTTCCAGAGCTAGAGACATTCATAGCCAGCTCCCTACTGACTATCTCTACTTGGTCCTATCACAGGGATGATTATATTTTCCTCCAAACTATTCCTTTCTCATTCTTCCCTATGTTAGTAAATCACACCATTATGTGTCCCAATTATGCTAGAATATTGAGTAACTTCCACAGGAAACACTACTGTTTAACATAGCACTGGAGGTCCTGACCAAGACTGTGTGAGGTGACAGATATATTAATTAGCTTGATTGCTATTATTTCACAATGTATACATATATCAAAATATCACCTTGTATACCCTAAATATACACAATATAAAGAACATAAGAAAAACAGGAACAACAAGGTACGGGAAGTAAGATATAACTGTTATCATTTGTGGATACCATGATCATGTGTACAAAATCAGCAAAAACTCATAATTAGAGCTAATGAGAAAGCTTTGAGATCAATGGGTACAAGACCAACCTATGAAAATCAATGATCTTTCAGCAAGTAAATCAGAGCCATAATTTCTAGGAAGACAATTCTACTGTATGGTACCATTCCGATAATGAAGAAGAAACTTATTTACTCAAAGGCCAATTTAACTAGTGACCAAATTGCTAAATGGACATTTTGATTAATTTACTTCCTTTTCACTATTTAGTATCCAGTTTGGTGTTAGAATTAACCTATTAGATTCATAGAATTTGGGTGTTAATCCCAGGTCTGAATTTGTTGTTGTTAAAATAGTCTTTATTAAAATTAAGAGCTTTTATCCATCAAAAGTGACCATTAAGAGACTGAAAAAGTAGCCATAGGTGATAAATATACTGCAATGCATATATCTGACAAAGAACTCTTTTCAAAATATATTTGAAAATCATTTTTTTCAAAAGACAGATAACTGAGCTAAAAATAAAATGAGCAAGAGATTTGAAGACAATATACATGGCCAATAAGCATAAGTGTTTAATATTCACTGGTCATCAAGAAAACGTAGATCAAAACCACACTGAGATACCTCCATAACCTCACTTGAAGCCCCACATCCAGAAGGGTGATAACATCAAGTGTTGAAGCCCTTGTATAAACCAGCACAATTGCCTTGAAAAACTCTTTGGCAGTATAATACTAAAGCTGATCTTATGCCTGCATATGAATGAACAGACATATTAAGGAACCTCGTGATCTTAGGCAAGTTACTTAATATCTCTGAGTTCTCCTTACAAATGCACTTCCTGAGATTACTGAGTGGGTTAAGTGAGATAAAATATTATATGTTTCTGGCATATGGTACCTTCTCCTTTAATCCATGGATAAACCTTTTCCTTTTTCTTCCCTAATTACCATCAAGAACTTCTTTTTCTTTTCCCAGGTTGCTGTACTTAACAATAGAAAATTAAAAATTCCCTTTCCACAGTAAATGTACATTATTTATTTTAAACTCTATCTTCATATTGTCTAGATGTTAGTTTATTGATCATGAACTAACCTTCTAGCTTATTCCCTCTGGGGATGAGAATTCTACACCTAGATTCAAATACTTTTTTGTCTGCAACCCTAGTTCCATTATCAATTTTCTAACATTGAGCCTTCTATTTCAGATACTGAAATACTTTTCAAGTTCTTAAAAGACCTTATGCTTGTCTCAATTTTGACTCACCCCACATTCTTCACCACCCAGGTGCTGCCCCACCTGCCACAGGGACACATCTGTTCCAGGTGTTTATTTTACAAAACACAACACAATAGTTACATACAGAGCCCTCAACACAATAGTGCTGCAAAGAAACTCCAATGTGGAATGATGCCCATTTAAAAATGTGTGGCATTTGAGCTATTCTTGTCCAGAATAAGACATCAGTGTTTCCCACAATATGTAATATACATTTAGAAGTTTCTCACTTTTTTTAGGCTGGGCACAGTGGCTCATGGCTATAATCCCAGCACCTTGGGAGGCTGAGGAGGGTGGATCACCTGATGTCAGGAGTTCAAGACCAGCCTGGCTAACATGGTGAAACCTCGTCTCTGGTAAAAATACAAAAAAAGAAAAAAATTAACCAGGTGTTATGGTGGGCACCTGTAATCCCAGCTACTCAGGAGGCTGAGGCAGGAGAATCACTTGAACCTGGGAGGCAGAGGCTGCAGTGAGCCGAGATTGTACCACTGTACTCCAGTCTGAGCGACAAGAGCAAGAGTCCAAATCAAAAAAAAAAAAAAAAAGTTTCTCACTTTTTTGAAAGTTGGCTGACACATAAGTTTTAGACTTGAATGTTCTGTCCTTATCATCAAAATTGCATTTATTGCAGCAATTTACACAATTTATCCCTTAAAATAAAGAGCTATAATGTAACTGGTAGAAGGAAAATGGACATTTTTCTGCTCTTCTTGGTAAGTGGAAGCATTTGCCTCACAGCGTCACTTGGATAATCAAGGAGGAATTTCTGGGCTTCATACACCATTTACTTTTCACCCCCGACCTCCTTCTTTTCTAGCTAGTAAATGTCATAGTGACATTTCCTTGTTTGTAATAACACATCATTTAAAGACTAACTAGGTCATTCTGCCTTTTCCATCCACCTTTTCCTTGACTTTCCTCAACTTACGGCTCCACAACCCACAACCCCATAGAATGGTAACTCATAGGTCAGTCACTGATTTTCTCAAATTATTATGTGGATTGTGATAGGGATGGTATACCTTAAAGAGAACAAGGCGTTTCATTGATATAGAATCACTAAAACGTGTGAGCCAGGAAATAGATTTGGGATTTTGCTTGTTTTTTAAAACAACTTTTATTGTTTTTATAATGATACATATTGTAGCTCTTTTTGACTGTTACTATTTGATTCTGGAGAGGTTGCCTCTATTACCCTAAAGTCAGGGATGAGAAACTCAGCATGTATGAATATTATTGAATTTATTATTTTGACTTTTAGTAAGTAAAGGTCATTCAGCAATATAAATTTGCTGGATTAAAAACGACTCATGGATTCTTTATTAGAGTCACTCTTGTATCTTCACTGTCAAAGTTCTGCAGCATCATCATTAATAAACATTTATTGAGCATGTTTAATGGCAAGGTTCTATTGTTTGTTCCAGAAAGGAAAATACAGGTACAAATAAAAACTTAGTTCCCAACTTTTTTATGATATAGCTGAGTAGATAAGATAAACATAAAACATATCTAGAAATAGAAGTTGGTACTGGCTAGACCTCTGGAGACTACTTAATACAACAACTTAATGCAAGTGGCTAAAGTTTGGAGATGATAAAGCTTGTTAATGGCCACATAGCAAAAGTCGATAGCATAGCTGACAATGGGAACCTCATTCTCTTTGTTCCTATTTCAAGTCTCCTTTCCAAATGAATGGCACCAAAATGTCTAACCCCAGTTCAAAGAAATGAGAAGCTGTTATGTGCAAACTACCACTAAGACCGTTTTCACAAAATGAAAGGCTTCTACCGATTTGTCAATCATAAATGACAAGATGTATTATTTAGCACATTACATATGACTCAGCAAAAGCAGTGGAGCCTTACCACTCAAAATGCGGTCATAGGACCAGCAGCATCAGCATCATTTGGGAGCTTTGTAAGAAATGCAGAATCTTGGGCTCCACCCTAGACCTAATCAATCAGAATCCACATTTTAACAAGAACACCCAGATGGTGCATGTGGACAATGATGCTTGAGAAGAAGCATTGCAACAGGGGGAGGATTTTAGTGTGAAAAGGATAAATCATTCAAGGGTTCCGTCTTTCCATAAGCATGAGCACACAAGCAATTGCAGTACGGTGTGTAAAGAAAATGAGATTTTTCCACTTTGGTGAGGCGACATATGTTCTTTAGGTAAAACATAGTCTCAAGTAAGATGCTGTGTCCTCCACTGCTCTGCTGAAACCTCAACTCTGCCGTGAATCCTTTTAAAATCTCATAAACCAAAATACATCCTCCTGATACACCCCCCTGAATGTAGATAGCACTGACAATTTACATACATCATCAGCTACCTAGGTGTTTGTTTTTTGTTTTTTTTTTTTAGACGAAGTTTTGCTCTTCTTGCCCAGGCTGGAGTGCAGTGGCACGATCTTGGCTCACTGCAACCTCCACCTCCCTGGTTCAAGGGATTCTCCTGCCTCAGCCTTCTGAGTAGTGGGGATTACAGGTGCCTGCCACCATGCCCGGCTAATTTTTGTATTTTTAATAGAGATGGGGTTTCACCATGTTGGCCAGGCTGGTCTCGAACTCCTGACCTCAGGTGATCCACCTGCCTTGGCCTCCCAAAGTGCTGGGATTACAGGCATAAGCCACCACACCCGGCCTGGGCACCAAAAGTTAAAAGCTGTAAAAATGGTTGCCAAGTGTCCCTGCAGCCCAAGGTAACCTGTTACATTATTTAAAAAATAATAAAGGATATGAAATTGGTTAGCGCACATTTACAATGATCCACAGGAAACTTCCAAATAGAGAGTGAGTGGAATTCTCTGGCACCCTCATCTTTTGGGTGGAGGAAGAAGGGACTAAGGGCTGTGCAACTGGATCGGGAAAAGGAAAGTACAGGTTTCCTCTCAGAACAAGCCAAAGGAGAAAGTGTCACAGAGCCATTCGGAGAACCTGAAATGAGTGCTTTGGAGAACAGGGAGGCTTTCAAGCATAAGCAATGCTACCTAGACCCCACCTGGAAAAATCTCAGGCAGCCCAGTGTGAAGAGAGGGGACTGTATTGGAAGCAAGCTGTGTCGGTTCTGGTGATGGTGGGAAAACCTGGGTGTTTCTCATAAGCCAGAAGTGAACTTCATGGGGGAATCCCAAGAGCCATTTTGTAAGGAACTCCACCCAATGGAGCCAAAGGACCAGAAGAGGGTAAAGACAGGAAGTGTGAGGATGGGTGAAGGCATCACAGTCAGAGAAAAGGCTAAAAGCCGTCTTCCAACATTCTATGTGAGGATCTCCAAAGAAGCTCTCCAAAAGCTCCCCATGAGAAAAAGTGCAGAGAGAGACCCATCGCCAGATGAGAACCGTAACCACCATGTGACGCTGTATCCTTTCTCTCATCCCTCCTCCCCCTGAACCCAACCTTGGAGAAGTGAGAAGTTAAGACTGGTGAGTGCAGAGGAGGAGCAAAGAACATGCCAGGAAGGGGGCCAGGAGAAGGGCCTCCGGTCTTCCCTTCCCCAGTGCAGGTTTCCAGACCCACAGCCGCTCAAGCTCAGAGAGAGGAAAAGTTTCTCTCTGAATGAATCCTGAAGCTAATAATGTTATATTAGACTAGGCCGGGCATTTTAATTTTGTAAATGATACTATTTGTGATGCGAAAGAGCCAGAAAAAAAGCTATGTTATCTTCAAAAATCAGTGTGGTTCTGTTTAGAACTAGACAGAGTTTTGTTCTAAAGGGAAAGCTGGAGAAAAGAATAAGGCTGTTTTATGATTGTCCCTGGAGTCTAACTTACCCATATAACACGGGTGAATTCATGAAAGGGTGGAGATCATGTCTAATGCTTATTGAAGCTGCTAAGGTACTTTGCACATTACACATCTTTTTCGTTAGAGCTTATTTGATTGCAAGAAAATAGATGCCTATACAAAGTAGCTCAAATAAAAACAACAAACAAATGTATTATGGATGTAACCTAGATTTTCTGAGCCCCCCTTGGGCAGTCTGAGCTCTTTTCACTCCCATCTTGAACCTCTGCTCAATGTTATATAAACTACGCAACTCCAATTGCCACAAAACGCCCAAATCCAGCTCTATAACACATTAGTAAACCCAGAAGATTTCTACTGACACTTTTCTAAAAAAGCAAGATACAATACAGTAACACTTCCATTCTGCTCCCCAAAGTATATCTCCTGGCTGCCAGCAACATCATCTTTTTTTCCTTGTTCCCTTTTATCTCTTGCCACAAAGCCTCATAGATACCCTCTATTTTTCTGACAAATTCAGTTCTGGCGAGCTCTAACCAATACTAACCTGGAAAAAAGCCATCACTCCCACTTCTACTTAGAAAACAATTCAGAAGAATGCAGAAGACCTTTTTTTTTTTTTCTTACTTGTACCTTCTGGGATGCAAAGTAAGAATGCAAAGAGGCTTACAGAAAAGTTTGCTGAACAAAAACAGTTTTATTTGGTGGTAAGGGGGAGTGAGAGTAAAAATGGGAAATCCCACTAGGAATTAATGGTTTTTCTTCATTTCTGTCACTTTTACATAATGGTACATTTCAGAACACAGAGTTGAAAAGGAAATAAATGGAAGTAAAGACAAATTTCACATGACTGCATCAAGAAAGTGAGAAAGTGAGGGCGGGATCTTCACTTTTCAGGGCCTCATGATTTCTGTGATCTCTGCTGCTCTCTGCCTTCCCTTCTCCCAGTGGTCATCCTTGGGCTGCTCGTGACCATGCACGGCTGTCAGTCTGGTATCTTATACAGCGTCCTTCAAATTCTCATTGTAATCTCTATGTCTTTGTTCAAGTTTCCAAAAGAGAGGATTTGATTGGCATGGCTCAACTAGTGGCTTTATTCCCCTGGGAGTGCTTGTTCAACCTTGGTCTGTATCTAGGAGGAGACAGAGTCCTGTGTTTCAAATAGGAGAGAAGAGACTGTGGGTGGGGTTTTTCTATTTTATTATTATTTTTTTGAGATGGAGTTTTGCACTTGTTGCCCAAGCTGGCATGCAATGGCACGATCTTGGCTCACTGCAACCTCCACCTCCTGGGTTCAAGCGATTCTCTTGCCTCAGCCTCCTGAGTAGCTAGGATTACAGGCATGCAGCCGCACGCCCAGATAATTTTTTTTTTTTTGTATTTTTAGTAGAGACAGAGTTTCTCCATGTTGGTCAGGCTGGTCTCGAACTCTTGACCTCAGGTGATCCGCACGCCTTGGCTTCCCAAAGTGCTGGAATTATAGGCGTGAGCCACTGCACCAGGCGGGTAGAGTCTTAATCCCTTAGAAGATAAGTGGCCTGGGAAGCAATGAATAACACCTGTATTACACAGATGTCCAATTGGCAGTTGATGAATAGATTAAGTAAGGAATGTTGCACCACTACAAAAGCCTACATAGGATGGAAGAAGATACTAAAAGTTGCTTTATTGTTCTTATTTTTTCATATCATGTTGCTCTTCATGATTTCTCAGGCTTTTGACCATTGTAAAGCGGAAGTAAAGCTTCAGAGTTCCTGTACTGGAGGGAGTTAGAATCTATTCTCCGTGGTTACAAATACAAATTAACAGAAGTAAACATAGAAAATGTTATGTAATAACTGTCTATTAAAACCCTATAGGGCCCTTGGATTGCAAAGGATTACAGTTATCATGTGGGGAAGTGGAAAATGTTTTTTACACTGACTTTAGTCTGCATATTTCTATGACTGCAAGACATGTAACTAGAAGAATAAGCAATAAGTCCCATTATCTTTCGCAAGCCTTTCCTACCTAAACCACACTGACCACTCTTTCCCTTGACCAACCAAAATGCTACAATTTGGATTTATTCCTTTTCAATGTCCCTGGGTATTTTATTCTGTTGTTTTCTGCCTTGTTTGTGCACACACTGACTCACTAATAAAAATAGTTTCTTAGTTATTTTTTAAAGGAATAATAGCAAGGAGTCCAATGCTTATGAAGTATAGAAATAATATTCAGCATTGGCTAAATTAATAGATACATGGGTTGAAGGAAGCATGGATTGATGCTTGCTGAATAAAAGATTGAATAGTATTCAATATTTATACATTTTTAGTTTGAAAACATTTCTTGACTTTATTAGCTTTTGACCATAAGTGATACACATGTGACTGTATAGCACAATTTCCTCAGTCAAAAAAAAGGGGAGATAAATACTTACCTATTTACCTCAGTGGCTGTTGCAAGATGAAATGAGGTGACATTCATGAAAATGTTTGGAAAAGTGGAAGGATGGAGAAAGAAATGTCAAATTGTTGACACGCTTTTCATTTCATAGTGTCTTCCAGTCTTCAGATCTCAAATAATTCATGTCGGATATGCAGAGTATGGGTTTGTCTTAGTTATATTTAACATATTCAATATATTCAGCATAAAATTTAGCCTAATTTAAAATTTCTCATACTTTTTAGGCCCATTTTATTTAAGTCATGATTTCTAAAATCAAAAGGTATGTACTAACAAATTTTCCCAGAGACTTTTTGCTTCTAGTCAAAATAGAGAAACAGGAAATGGATGAATCCTCCTGCCTGAAACAAATAAATCTTGTACTAATATAGGAAACAACATATTTTGAGACACTGGATATCAAAGACAGCGAAGGAGGACACTGATTTCTGATAGATGGGGAGTAAATGAGGAGAGTCCCATTTATCCCGAGCTTACTGCCTTAGAGAGTTTTCAGACTAAAGTGGATGATGGACAACCTAGGTGGGGCCCAGGAGACTCTGAGATAAACAGATGGAACTGAGAGTCTGGGGTGAACAAGGCAGATACAGTTTGCAGCTAAAGGGTCCGAGAGAGGAGCAAGCAACACGGAAAGAGAGCTTTGGAGATCTACTGAGGGCCCCCTGAAAACTAGCTGAATACAGAACAGGGCACACATGAGAAAAACTCTCCAAGGTTGGGGAAAGAATAACCTGGAACGACTGGAGGCAGTGGCGCCCTGACACTCACACAGGACGGGAAATAGTACCTGCTCAGATAAGCCACTCTAAAACAATCTCATGATTCATGGACATTTCATAGAATACACAAAAGGGCCCTATTTTTGTAGTGGGGATAATTAGCCCTAAAACTGAGCATAGGGATAATTATAATCGTAGTTAATTATAATTAATATTACATTTCCACCTAGTAAATCTTTAAAGCTAGACCTGAAGGAATCAGATTATTTCCAGGGGCCTTAACTGAGTGCCAGAAAAATAGCTCTGAAGTAGGTTTAGGAATATTCAAATATCCAGCATTTACAAGATAACATTCACGATATCTGGCATCCAATCGAAAATTACCAGGCTTGCAGAGAAGCAAAACAATACAAATCTCATTCGAGGATGGCATTTGATCAATTGAAATTGACCCAGAGCTGATGCAACTTTTAACATTAGTGGACATGGACATTAAAACAAATATTACAGGCCGGGCGCCGTGGCTCACGCCTGTAATCCCAGCACTTTGGGAGGCCGAGGCGGGCGGATCACGAGGTCAGGAGATTGAGACCATCCTGGCCAAGATGGTGAAACCCCGTCTCTACTAAAAATACAAAAAAATTAGCCGGGCGTGGTGGCAGGCGCCTGTAGTCCCAGCTACTCGGAGAGGCTGAGGCAGGAGAATGGCGTGAACCCGGGAGGTGGAGCTTGCAGTGAGCCGAGATTGCGCCACTGCACTCCAGCCTGGGGGACAGAGCGAGACTCCGTCTCAAAAAAAAAAAAAAACAAATATTACAGCTGAATTCCAAATGTGCAAAATGTTCAATGAAGACATGGACAATATTAACACACCCAAATTGAAATCCTACAGAGGAAATGGATACTGTGAACAACAAAAAATACACTGGATGGGATTCACAACAAACCAGTTATTGCAGAAGAAAATATTAATGAACTTGAAGACATAAGAATAAAAATAATCCAAAATAAAACCCAGGGAAAAGATAAACTTAAAAATGAACAAAGCATCACTGAAATATGTTAAAACTTCAAGCAGCCTAATATATATGCACTTGAAACCCCTGATGGAGAACACACACACACACACACACACACACACACACACACACACACACAGAGAGAGAGAGAGAGAGAAGAGAAACAGAAACAGAAAGAGAGACAGAAACAGAGAGAGAGAGACAGAAAGAGAGAGAGAGAGAGAGAGAGAACTGGAAGCAGGGAAATATTTGCAGAAATAGTGCCCCCAGATTTCCAAATTTGATGCAAAGGATAAACTCATAGATACTTAAAAAGTACTTGCCTAACTCAAAGGTATTTTATATTTTCTTCTAGAATTTTTCTAGTTTTAGATTGAACATTTTTATTTATGATCCATTTCGAGTTAATATTTTCATATGGTGTCAGGATATATCAAAGTTCTTTTTTTCACATATGGTTATCCACATTGCAGGCATCTTCAAAAGTCATTGTTGGCTGGGCATGGTGGCTCACAGCTGTAACCCCAGCACTTCAGAGGCTGAGGCAGGCAGATCACCTGAAGATAGGAGTTCGAGACCAGCCTTCCCAACATGGTGAAACCTCACCTCTACTAAAAATACACACACACAGACACACACATACACACAATTAGCTGGGTGTGGTGGTGCGTGCCTGTAGTCCCAGCTACTAGAGAGGCTGAGCAGGTTCAGGATCGCTTGAGCCCAGGAGGTGGAGGTTGCGGTGAGCCGAGATTGTGCCACTGCACTCCAGCCTGGGTGACAGAGCGAGACTGAGTCTCAAAAAAAAAAAAAAAAAGACTTATTTATAGACTGTATACCCCTATAGACTGGAAGAAACTTTGCAAATATATAGCTGATAAAGACATTTATGAAAAACTCTCAACTCAGTAGAAACCAAGTAACCCAATCAAACATATATCAGGGATTTTCAGAAACAGTTTAGCCAAGAGGATATGTGGATGGAAATAAGCATGTGTAAAGATGCTTAACATCATTAGCCATTGCAAAATACAAATTTAAACTGCACCAAGATGGCACTAAACACTTATTTAAATGGCTCATATTGAAGACTGATTATTTTGAGTGTGGGCAAGGATTTGGGGGAACCGGAAGCCTCAGAAGCTGCAGGTAGAAATATAAAATTCTAAAATGACTCTGGAAAATAATTTAACAGTTTCTTACAAAGTTGAACATATGCCTACTGTATGATCTAGCTGTTCCACTCTTATGTATTTATCCTACCTAAGTGAAATGTAAGCATATGTCCACATAAAAACTTGTACATAGATGTTTATAAAAGCTTTTTTGGTAATAGCCCAAAATTTGAAGTAACACAGATGTCCATCAACATGTGAATAGATACCCAAACCATGGTATAGGCATATAATCAAGTATTACTTGGCAACAAATAAGTAACTATTGATACATGCTGCAACATGAGTAAATCTCAACATAATTATACTTAGTGAAAGTTGTCAGACTATAAAAGACCACCTACCTTAATAATTCCATTATCTAAAATGTTAGAAAATGGAAAGTAATACACAGTAACAGAAAAAAAAGATTGGTTTTCCTTAGGGATGGAAAAAGGTAGTGGAATTGTTAGGGGGAGACAGATCACAAGGGAGCATGAGGCACCTTCTGGGAATGGCACATATGTTCATTGCCTTGACCGTGGTGTTCTCACGGGTATGCACATGTGCACACATCAATACTTATTAAACCGTACATTCTAAATATGCACAGTCAACTGTACCTCAATGTACTTATGAAACATGGCGTCCAGTGTTTGTAACATCTTTTTCAAGAACAAAAGAGGTAATAATCTTTTTTTGCCCTGCTTTTAAGACACCGTCTCTTGACTTAGCTGACTTCAATAATTTATAACTTTATGCAATGAGTTTAGTACTTACTCACTAAATATGACAAACACCAATTAAGAGTCCCTGAAAAGACTAGTCTAGCAACTATAAGGCACCCTTTCCCTAAAGGACTTGCTGGAGGTCATGATTTTTACACTGAAGTCTAAAGGACATCTACTGGCCTAGGTTCTCCATTAAGTCTGTTTTACTATGGGATTGTTTTTGATGTCTATGACAATGGATGCCTTAATAATAGCAACCACTCTGCCTATGGTTCTTTCTTTCTTCTTTACATTTTTTGAGACAGTGTCTCACTCTATCACCCAGGCTGGAGTGCAGTGGCACGATCTTGGGTCACTGCAACCTCCACCTCCTGGGTTCAAGCGATTCTCCTGCCTCAGCCTCCTGAGTAGTTGGGACTACAGGCATGCCTTCAACGTGCCTGGCTAATTTTTGTATTTTAGTAGAGATGGGGTTTCGCCATGTTGGCCAAGCTCGTCTTGAACTCGTGGCCTCAAATGATCCACCTACCTTGGCCTCCCAAAGTGCTAGGATTAGAGGTGTGAACCACCGTTCCCGGCCCATGGTTCTTTCTAGGGTTGGAATATTGTAAAGTTGGAGCTTGACATGACCCTGAAGCCTGGTTGAATGTCCTCATCTTTCACACAGGTGAACAAAGGCCCAGAGAGTGGTGCCCACCCACCTGACACATAACAGGTGCCCCGCTCAACCAATGCTAAGGTTGAGTCCATTGATTCTTTGTTTTCCTCCTTCCACTCTACCTCAGTAAACCATCCGCCACTGGATGAGCTTTTCTGTATGAAGTCACACAGTTAAGAAGCTTCCACAAGGCCCCAGTGAATCGTCAGCTTTTTTGGTTTATGAAAAACAAAGTGAAAAATATGAACTTGTTCTGCTGTGCACACATTTTGTCAGATGTAATTTTAAAATGTCTCATAATGCCTAAATGCCTTATGATCTCTTAATATTGCATTTGAAATTTTCATAAAAAGGAAGATACAGACACTGAAAGAACACACACATTATGTCTCCATAGTAGGAAAATAATACAAACTTTCTAAAGCCCTAAAGATGAGGGAGGGCATGCACAAGAAATTATATAACTTCCTCCATCTCTTTTGACTAAATCCATATTGCTGGGACTGTAATAAAAATATTAGATTTGAGGGTCCTATAAAATTCCAATCACTCTATTTCCTTCATGAGGTACAAGGTGTAAGATAATTGAAATACTGCATTTGAGGTATAGCTTTTGACTTAAAAAAAAATCCAACAAATAAAACCAGAAAAAACAATTACTGCTCATTTACTGCCCTCTATTCCTGGAATCTTAACTTATGTATGAGCTTAGATTCATTTTATGTATTTTACTGATAAAATGAGGACAATTAAAATTTAAAAAATCAATAAAATGTAAAGCCAAAATAACATAAATAGATTTTCACTAATATCCTGGAAGTCATAAAACTAATTCATGTTCTATCCATTATATTAAACTTTCTGAAATACTTGAGGATGATTTAAGTTTTGGGTGATAAAAAGAATTTATTTATTTGTATTTACACGGGTACCCTTTCTTATTTCTTCCAGAAATTACCAAACAACTAAGCTTTCTTTTCAGAATGAAGAGCAATGGTGGATAAGAAAAACTATGAACTAGACATGCCCTTGCTAACAGTAAGTGTTAGTGAAGTGTCCTTCAGGCTGATTCACTAACCTTCATGATGCCTAAGTGTCTATCAGACATGGCCCTTCACTGCGTGCTCAGATGGAGAAGATGAACCACAAAACAGCCTCGTATGATGGAATGTGCCAAAACCTAGAATCAGGCAGTGGGGGTTTGAGCCCTGGCTCTCTCTTTAACTGTGTTTTGTTGGATCTCAGTTTTTTGAAATGAGAGGACTAAATGAAATTACCTCTAAAGTTAGATCCTCATTTTAAATATGTTATATTAGGGATGAAAGATTCTCCAGCATAGGGGGAACTAGACACTATGCAGAAAATGACAGATACCAATGGTCAGGATGAGGGAACCTGGGAATTCAGAAAGAACTACAGGCTCTGGAACAGGGAGGTGTAGAGATCAGAGTAGGTGGGAGGGTCTGAGATCTAAGTCAAAAATCAAGCTGGAGAATGGTACCTGCAACCATGAGTTATAAAAAAAAAAATTCCCTTCTTAGCAGGACTCTGGTTCTGTGATATACTCATGTCCATAGATGGTGGTTCTGAAGCCAAGTGTGTGAGAAAAGAAAAGGGGCAGGAAAAGGACCTGCTGTTAATGGCAGCAATTGGTGAAACGCCATAAGCCTTGCATGAGTTTGCCATGTCCCATAGCCTGTGAGTCAGTGGCTGGTCTAATCATTTAGAGGGAGGACTTCCCACAGGAAGAGAAGAGAAAATAAAAAAGAGACTGAGTGGAGGTCAACAAGAAAGCTTCACAAAGATGTAAAGTCTTGAAGAGGACTCACTTGGAAAGTGAAAAGCACAGAAAGGGAATCAGTGCTAAAATCCAGGAGGGAAATTCTTTAAGCCATGAAGAGGAGGAGGAGGCTGCTCAATTCCTAAGAAGGATAGAGTGAAGAAAAGTTTGGAAATAGAATGAAATGTCCCAGGAAGGGGAAGTTCTATTGATCTAAACCAGAAGGGGCAGGAAAGAATAGAAAAGGAGGCAGGAGGTATTTTGGCAAAGGGAGAGCATTAAAGTAGGTTTTGCTTTTTATGAGAAGACAAAAAAGAGAGGATATGAAAACCTTCAGATTTTTCAGACTCAACAAGTGATAGTTTATCAAAATATGAGTTTTGGAAAATGTAACACTGGGAAAATGAAAGAAGAGTAGAAAAAGAACTGAAAGAGAGAAAATAAAAAAGAGACTGAGTGAAGGTCAACAGGAAAGCTTCACAAAGATTTAAGGTCTTGAAGAGGACTCACTTGGAAAGTGAAAAGGGATTCCAGAATTAAGAAATCTAGGCAGCCTCCAAATCTCTAGTTGTCCCCTGAGTCATGCAGGTGCTGAATGGACTACAAGAGGATAAAAGAACAAAACTTGTATTTGAGTTGCCATCCAACTTAAGTGTTCATTAAAATGAAAAACAAATCATCAGAGAAACATAACAGAATGCAGAGTTTCCACAACATGCATGATGCCCAAGATAAAATTCAAAATCACTCAACATACAAGGACATTTTAAACTGTGGTCCAATTTCGAGAAGAAAATACAGTCAACACAGACCAAATCTAAGAAGGCTCAGATGTTAGAATTATCATACAAGAGTTTTAAAGTGAGTATTATAAGAAGACTCCTCATTTATTAAACAACAAAGATACTCACGATGAATTAAAAAGAAAACCAATCCAAGCAGAAAATAGAAATTATGGAGAAAGAACTAAGTGGAAATTTTAGAATTTGAAAATGCAATATCTGGAGCTAAGCACTGAATACACAAACCACAGAATGCAGAACACAGAGGAGAGTCATTAAGTGTGAAGATGGAGCCACAGAAATTAAATCTGAAAAAGGGAGAGAAAAGTAGCTTGGAAAAATGATGAGCCTCAGAGAACCGTAAAGCAATATAAGCTGTATAAAACATACATAATTGTCATCTCAACAAATTAAGAATAGGACCGAAAAAAAGTTTGACAAGATAATGGCCACCAAATTCCCAAAGATGGTGCATTTAAAGATTCAAGGTGATCTTTGCACCACTACGGTAATAAATATGAAGAAAATCATGCCTAGGCACATAATATTGAAATATTGAAAACCAAAGAAAAATCTTAAATGCAGACAAAGAAAAATAATACAGTACATACAGGGAACTATGAATCAAATGACTTCACTTCTCAGTAGAAAAAACTCATTCTAGAACTCAGTGGAATGCCATCTTTAAAGTGCTGAAAAAAGTAAAAATCCTGTCAACTTGGAATTTTACATCCAGGAAAATATATCCTTTAAGGATGAAATCAAAGTAAAAATGTAGGTGGGATTCATGAGTAGTATTTCACACACACACACAAAAATGCATTTCTATTGAGTCAAAATGGCTTGAGTTGATTAATCTTTTTTTTTAATGTCCTAAAGGGAAAATGACAGACATACAAGCCAGATTGAGGCCATAGGCTGTATCTTTGCTCTCCCTGTCCTTGTGGTAAAATAAACACTAGAAGTAGAAGGTAAGAAGGCTATTAAATTTCCACAAAGTATAATACCTAGAGCTGGCAAAAATCAGCAAACTCCTGTGGGTAGAGGCTGACACTCTTCATGGATCATAAGCAACTTCAAAATGCAAAGGCTTCATCAGCTTTTTCACAGCATGAAAACCTTGAGAAGAAACACCAACATTTTACTAATTCATTGGTAGAATACGATGTTCCTCACCAGAAAATGCTGCCAAGTGATGAATAAGGATTGACTTCTTGCCACATTCTAGGCGCGCAAGTGGGTAAACAGGAGATATTATGATTATTAATCACTGCATTCATCAGAGAGGCACCAAGTGAGTCCTTGATCCTGAAGGGATTTCGGTAGTTGAGTTCAGATTGAAATCCACAGAGCCAAAGTTTTACATCTACTCTTCATTGCAAAGAATCCATTGAGGCTCATGGACTAATCACTCATCCCTTTTGGCTTTGAAGACAAAGGTGGAATGAGAACGAAAACTAGAATGTTAAATATCCACCTTCACAAATAGGAAGCAGAGACTTTTGATCTCTGTCCTCAGGCAAAATGATTACTCTTTAAGTATGTTTCTGAATTGAGAGTTTTTTCGGACCTGGTGGAGCTAGATTCCTTGTTGGCAAAAATGGCTAGGAAAGGAATCTTACAAGCTGGAAAATGTGCTCATGGAATCTGTTATACTGATCCTAATTATCAAGTGGTGTAAATGCTATATGCATCTGTAGGCCACAATATACAATCTGCATATTGTGTAATATATATACAATTGTCATCCCAAGAAAGAAAGAATAAAATGGAAAAATATTTTTGAAAATAATGGTACAAAATCCCCAAATATGGTGAAAGAATTAAAGATTCAAGATGCTTCGTGAACTCCTAGCAGGATAAATATGAAACAGCCCACGGCTAGTCACATACAAGTCACCAAACATGGAAAATCAAAGATAAGGAGATACTCTCGAAAGCAGAGAAAAGAGAAAACAGATATAAAATATAAACAATTACAACATCAGATAGAGTGAAGAATTTTAGATAAAATGGGGTCTCAAATTATAATATAAGTAATATAAAGAATTATTTCCAGGAACTATCTCCACGCTTGATGTGAAGCTTTGTCATGTAATAAATGCTTACTATATGCAAACTCATTCATGGGGATTTTCTTAACAATTATATGAGATAATGCATACATTATATTCCCCTTTTCCAGATGTGTAAAAATAAGTTAAATTAGGTCCTGCATTTGTTACTTTCTACTTGCGTGATTTTTTTCTGGGGTTGGGGGGGTGAGGGTTAGAGATGCCATCTTACTGTGTTGTCCAGACTGGATTCCAAGTTCAATGATCTTCTCACACCAGCCTCCTGAGTAGATAGGACCACGGGCACACACCACCATGCCATGCCCAGCTCTATTTGTGTGATCTTTACCAAGTTACCACTTGTCTCACTGCAAAGCCCATACTCTAACAATTATCCCATCCTACTCATACCCTCTGAGACCTGCTCCCGAGGAGCTGTGTGCCTATGAGAGGTTACCATGTAAAAAGAGGCTGTCGGCCAGGCACGGTGGCTCACACCTGTAATCCCAGCAATTTGGGAGGCCCAGGTGGGTGGATTGCTTTAGGCCAGGAGTTTGAGACCGGCCTGACCAAAATGGCAAACCCCATCTCTACTAAAAATACAAAAATTACCTGGGTGTGGTGGTGCGTGCCTGTAATCCCAGCTACTTAGGAGGCTAAGGCCAGAGAATCACTTGAATCTGGGAGGTGGAGGATGCAGTGAGCCAAGATCACGCCACTGCACTCTAGCCTGGAAACAGAGCGAGACTCTGTCTCAAAAAAAAAAAAAAAAAGGCTGTGATACAAATATTTATAAAGCACATGCCCCCCCTTAATAAAAAGGGTTTTAAAGTGAAGTTGCCTTGTCCTCCCTGATTTGGGTGCTCAAAGGTAAAGTAATGCCTCATCTTGTGTGGCAGGTCCTGCTGGGAGCCCCACACATGGATTAGTTTATTGAACCCTCATGAAACTCCTACCATGAAGGTTCTATAAAACTTAGGCACGGAGGTCAAGCAACTTATCCGAAATGACACTGGTACCTTAGGATCCCAAAGTCCAAGCTTTGGACAGCTACGTCTGCTGTTTCCAGAGACTGAAGCACTGATAATACTTGTCCTGATGCCTAACGTAATACATACTGGATACAAAGAAATTTCCCTTTCAGAAAAGCTCTAAGCAAAGAGACTCAATCCAAACCTTTGCTTTCTCTTCAAACCTGAGGCTGGAAGGAGAGGCCCTGCTTTGGCTGGAGTTAACTACTCAGCTGGGTGTCCTTACTTTCTGCTCAGAAGGTGAGTGCCACCTTCCAAGGCTAAAGTCGTACAGTCTTATGTTTGTAGTTTACATATTCTGTAAAACTCAAGTTTGTATTCTTTGCTCAAGAATGAATACCACTTTCAAGTTTCCAGGAGCCAATTCCAGAGGACTATCACTTCGGGAGATTTCTTCTCAGGACCAGCGGTTCCTGCCTCTACTGGGGCCAACAGTGTGGTGGACTACCCTGTGACCCTTAGCAGCTGTTAGCAGGTGGTCAGGTGCCCCCACTCACAGGAGGCTGCAACAAGGACCTCTTCTTTCCAAATTCTAGGGGTTCAATAGGCAAGAATGAACCTAGCAATAAATAACATATCTAAAAGAAGGCTAACTCAACCGTTGAATAACCATCTAAAAGAGACAACCAGTGTTGCTCAAGAAATATCTGCACAAGAACAAATGATAAGAATTTGCCAAATGTGAATTGCTATACCAGTAATCAGTAAATGAATGAGACCAGACAAAAGTGAGACCAGCTGGAATATTTTCCTAAGCGGCTGATGCCTTTCCTTCCATCAAAGTCTCCCAGGATGAACTCTAAGAACAGCATATACAATGGAAAAACAACTGTTCCAAAACATTTACTAAACTGACATTATTGAGTTTTATATTTTATTGGAAAAATACTGTGACCTAAATGGCACGTGGTCCATCCAGCACTTCCCAGCGTTGACTGTTGACTCCTGCTACCACCTCATCCCTCATCCACTACAGAACTTTCACGAACACGTCACCTCCAATCATTTCAGTTTCTCATGTTATTGCACCACAGCAACCTACAAGACAAACTCCAAAGCTGCAAACTTTGCAGCAAACAACAACTTAAGTGGGTTCTTCTTTGAGAAAAGGAAATGAATATTTTTTTTTTCCTTCTAGCTAATGGATTTCACCATCATCTCACTTTAGGCCATCAAAGATTTTAAAGAAAGAAGGATAGGGTATGACTAGAACTGCATGTTGGACAGTGAGGGCAACGTCTAAGTTCATATTTGGGTTCTCCGTTCTCATATTATTGGAACTTAATAGGGGTTTACCATGTTTATTAAGTGGATGATTGATGACTATTGAATATGATTCATTGGAGCAAGTATTTGTTGGACACCTGATAGGTATGTAAGGTGATCCCTAACTCATGATTAACAGGTTTCCTAGTACCTTTTAAATTGTTGGTGTGTGTTCCAACACTTTCCAGAAAGTTTTATTGGTGTCAATACCCTACAGTCCAGTTCTTCCAAGAAGCCACTTTAATACTGGAGCCAAAGACATTTCTTAAAGGAAATTCCTGAATGATCTTCTGAACTCCACAGATGTCTCTACTATATTATCACTGATGGGTGAAACCTTAATTTTTATTTGAAAAATTTTATATCAACTACTCTGTATTAAAATACATTTCCTGTAGATATTAAGTAATGTAAATGTGAAACATGTAACTACTCAAATCATAGTGAGAACAGAGATCAGAGAAATGACTTGCTGATTCAAATATTTCATCATGATCTGATAGAAGAAAATGCTTGATATTACTTACTCAGTGAAATAAAAGCATTCAACCCTAAATCCTCATCTTACATAACTCAAACAGCACAAGAATTCCTTTATCCGCCAAGTGAATCCAATATCATTACTCACTTCAACTCCGAACAAGTGGTGTTTGGAGTTGATATTGTGGGCTAATACATGCCCCAAACCCCAACAAGTAGATTTCAATGGGAATATTTTTCTAATAAGAGCTAATAAACATATATGCCCTTACATAAAGTGTACACACAAAAATAGGTGTCGAAAATAAGATGACAAAGTAAACCATAAATTCAGTCTGCATATCAAGGACTAAGCTCCACAGTGCTCGCCTTTTTTCGGTTTAAAAACATATATAAATATTTGAAAATATTTTAAAGTTCATTGTTACATGCATTGCTGTGCGGCTTCCCTATGTAACCCGGGTAAGGAATTTCCTCGCTAATTAATCACAACCTAAGCGGAATGGCAGACAGGTGAGGCGTATTGAGCATGGCCAAGGGTGGCCGGGCCCCACAGGATCCCTGCGAAATCCCGAACCTCGCTGGCGATCTGGGTTTTTTGCGCGTGGGAGTAAACGTTTCCCAAGTCCCTCACACTCCGGGCTGCTAGTGAGGTTCTGCCAGAATTCCTTAGGCCGCCGCCCACTCCCCTTTTTCTGAACGTCACTAATTTCCTGGAAATAATTCCAGGCACGCATTGCTCCATTAAAGTTAACGAAGCACGTGTCCGTGACAGCAGCCAGCGCCAGCGCCTGAGGGAGAGCCCCGCGCGCGCTTCCCGGGAAGAGCTTCTCTGCAAGCTCTGGCCCAGGGGGTCTGATTGTGAAAGGGGGAGGGGCTCTGCCTCCCAACGCCGACCTCTTCTCCCGAAAGCCTCCTAATCATGAGAAACAGCTGCACCTGCCAGCCCAGCCGCAAAGCAGGGTAGGATCTCCAGCCCCAGGGTGGCCGGCGGGAGCGGATGCACCAGCAGAGCCCTGCTGCTGGCCGCGGGTCTACAAAACATCACACGTTCTCTCAACCCCCGCGATCCGCCAACCATCCTCAGTCACGGACCCCTGCAAGAGATGCAGACGCACCGGCGGCTGCTCACACTCCCTCCACAAACCTGCCGGAGTCTCCACTCGCCGGCCAACTGTAGCCTCCACCTGCGCCCCACGCCCCCGCACAAGCCCCCTCTGTCGCGGGTCCCTTACCTTGTGGCCTTTCCCCGGCGGACACCTGACGCTATTGGAGACTCCTGCGGTTTGATTCATGTCCAGAGGAAGTTGAGGGGCCCAGATTCTCTACCTTCAAAACTTCCTAGGCGCTTGGAGGGTGGCGGCAGAGGTGCGCGCCTCGGGGGAGACGCGAGGTGGGTCCTCCTCCTGAAGCCGAGTCTGGGCGAGCGCGAGGGGAGCCTCCACGCTGCAGGCTTCTGTGCAGGGGCGGTAAAATCCGCAGCCCAGAGCTGGAGAAGGAGAAGCAGCTGCTGGGACCCCGGAGGGAACCCGGGCCGGCGCCAGCGGCTCCGAGGGCGCTCTACCCAGTGCTGCCTCCCCAGGAAACAGTCCAGGACGCTCAAGACCAGAAGCCGGAGCAAACCCAAAAGGAGCTCCAAGGAGGTGTGTGTGGGGAGAGCCAGGGGGACGTAGGACTAGGCTATTTCCTGCGCAAGGGGTGGGGAAACCCGCGAAAGCCGGGGAGTCGCGCGCACTCACGCCCTCGCGCCACCAAGGCAGAGCCACCACTGCAAGGAGCCCACGGGTGCGCGCTCCGCTCCAGCGCAGATCTTTCCACACCCCCCTCACCCTCAAAAGCTCAGGCTGGAGCGGTCATCAGTGCGGACTCCGGCACCCCACCCACCCAGCAGGGGTTAAGGAGGGACTGGCGCCCACTCTTGCTTACAGCTCCTGCGCAGGGCTCCAGCCGCCAAATCTTCCCGGGATGGTCGGGAGGTGGCATAAGAGGTTTTGCCAGGAACCACTGAATAGGCGAAAGAGAGACAGTGGAGTGGGCGGAGGAGGAGCTGGGACGGTACCCGGGCTCGTTAGCACAGGCTGCACAAGCTACAGCTGAGGGATGCGAGCACTCTGTTAGTTGGGCAGGCGCTGCGCGCAGAGGCCCCGTCGGTGCCATTGGTGGGCGGCCCAACTGGCTTGACTAGGGCCGTATTTGGGGAGGGCCACAGAGTACATCCATTCCTTTCTGCAATAGAAGTCTCTGCAGCTTCCTAAGACTTTTTTTTTTTCTTTCTCTTTGTTTCCTTCTTCTCTTTTGGCACCTGTGAAGTCAGGATCTAATTAGTCAGCATTTAGACACAGGTGAAAGGAAATTGACCCCAGGGAACTAAGAAAAAACGAGTCAAAAAAGAGCAGCTGCTTCATGAAGACGCATTGCAACATTTCAGGATCACAAGTCTGAACAGGGGACCAAGGGCACGTTAGGATACAGCCATATTATTCGACAAAATGTTAAATTTTATCCAGGCAGAGATAGTTGAGTTTGAATATTCTGAATGGGAATCAAACCACATAATTTGGTTTCTATTTCACAATCCCAAATTCTTGGTTTTAGCGTGTATAAATTGAAGGAAGAAGTTAGACTAATTTATGACGACCAGAGCTGCACTTTCTTCCTCAAGTGCACTGGCTTGGTAACAGACGTACATCCCCTTGGCCAGGCACCGTGGCTCACGCCTGTAATCCCAGCACTTTGGGAGGGCGAGGCGGGTGGATCACGAGGTCAGGAGATGGCGACCATCCTGGCTAACACAGTGAAACCCCGTCTCTACTAAAAAATACGAAAACAATATTAGTCGGGCGTGGTGGCGGGTGCCTGTAGTCCCAGCTACTTGGGAGGCTGAGGTGAGAGAATGGCGTGAACCCAGGAGGCGGAGCTTGCAGTGAGCCGAGATCGCGCCACTGCACTCCAGCCTGGGCGACAGAGCGAGACTCCGTCTCAAAAATCAACAGAAAGTACATCCCCTTACATTGTCCATTCATTTTAGTTCTTCCGTTATTTGCTGATATTCATGGTCATTTCTTTAACGTTCCTAATTCCAAGTTGGAAAAATCCCATCTTATAAAATAAATTATTGTGTTTGGTTGCTTTTGGCTGCTGAAGACATTCAAAAGCAACTCCTGAGATGAATATGAAGGCTCAGCTTGGAGATCAGCGTAATGCAGAGCTTGGCTGTGGATGCAGATCCTGGTTGGCATCTTGGCTTTGCCGCCTCCTAGTGCACATCCTTGAGCAAATTATTTCTCTCATGTATTCTTACATTTGTAAGGTCAGTGTTATAGCTGCACCTTTCCACGTGAGGAAACTGAGGCTCAGAAATACTAATGTGTAGCAGGTGCTTCGCATAGCAGTAGGTGTTCATCAGCTGTTACTACCAACTGCCTGCAACAATTGCTAGCACTTCACATTAATTTACAGACACTATTGCTCAATTCCAATTTTCTGGCTAACAACTACTCATGCATTTATCTGTGATTACTTGTGTATTTTCCTTCTCCCACTTTGACTGTGAGCTCCGTTATAGTGGAAGAGAGGGCCCTTGAGTTGGATTGAAGGGAGCAGCCTGAGCAGTGGCCCTGAGAGGAGCTCATCATGGTCTCGAGCTTGATGACTCACTCTCGCGTTAGGAAACACATTTCATTAATCAAGCTTGAACACTTTGCACAGAAAAAGATAAGAAAGACGCTATTGATGTCTAATTGATTTTATGTCACTTATGTGACAATATGTTTGAGTTTGACATAATCAGTTATGGTTTAGTAAAAGAACAGCAATTTTTTCTTCCATGGCACAAATAGTTTTCTTCCTGAAATTTCCTGCATTGTGAATTTGGGGTTTCACTATGTTTTCCTTTTCTTTCTTTTATGCTATCTCCTTTTTTAAGAAAAATTGTGCTATAATGTATAGTAAAATGAACAGATCAGTTCTGACGGTTGTGTATATTTGTATAATCCATACCCCTGTTAAGACAGGTAACATTGCCATCACCCCCCAAAGGATGCTTCTTCCCGATAAACTACCCCCATAAGCAACAACTGTTTGGATTTTATCACCATAGACTAGCTTTGCTTATTCTAGAATTTCAAATAAATGAAGTCACACATTATGAACTCCCTCACTGAATGCAATGTTTATGAGGTCCATCATGTTTTTGCATGTCTCAGCAGTTCATTTTTTATTGTTAAATAATATTCTATTGTATGGATGTACCATTATTAATTTATCCATTCTTTTACAAATGATTGCATGTGTTAATTCTGGTTTTTGACTATTTATGGATCAAGCTGCTCTAAATGTTTATGTACAGGGTTTTTTTTTTTTGTGAACTCACGCTTTCATTTATCATGTATTGATATGTGGAAGTGGAATTGTTAGGTCCTAAGGTAGAAGCAGGGTTGCTTTTTGTTTGTTTGTTTTTAGAAACTGCCAAATCATTTCCCAAGATGTTAGTACAATTTTTAAACTCCTTAGGCATCTATTATTGCATAGCAAATAGAGATGCTCCTTGACTTACAATGGAATTACAACATGATAAACCCATCATAAGTCCAGATGTTCCTGAACTAACAGTTGAGTTACAGCATGATAAATCCATTATAAAGTCAAAAAATTGTAAATCAAACTACAGTAAGTTGGGGACCATCCGTAATTTGAAAACATGAAGGTTTTAAACAAAGTACATCTATTGTCTCAGAGTTTCTGAAGATCTTGAATCCAGGCATGGCTTAGCTCTGTCCTCTGCTTCAGGGTATCTCACTAGACAGCAATGAAGTTTTCATCTGGGGCTGTAGTCTCATCAGAAGGCTCTACTAGGGAAGGATCTGCTTCTAAGTTAACTCGTGTGGCTCTTGGCAGAATTCAGTTCCTCAAAGGCCTCTAGAGTGAGGGCTGCAGTTCTTTGTTGGTGACTGGTCAGAGGATACTTTCATTTTCTTGCCATGTGAGCGTCACCAGCCAGTGTCATCAGGGCAACCACTCAAGAAGAGCCAGAGAGCCAGAGAGTACAAGCAAGATGGAAATCACAATCATGTATAACCTGATCTTGGAAGTGACATTTCACCCCTTATGCTTTATTCTATTGATTAGATGCAAGTCACTAGGGTCATCCCACACTCAAGTGGAGGAGATTTTGCAAGAATGTGAATGCCAGGTGGATGGGATTGTTGGAAGCCTTGTCAGGAGCAGCCTTCCACAATCTGCCCTCTGGCTCCCAATGATTTGTGTTTCTCCCCATGTGAAATACACTCACTTCCTTTCAAGATCCCTAAAAGTCATTCCATTACAGCATCAGCTCAAAGTCTAGAATTATATCATCAGAAACAGTTTCATGTGTGAAGGAGGCTCCTCAGGTGTACTTCCTGTGTATAGCTTTCCTCCATGTTTAGATATGTAAAAGTTAAGAGACAAGGTAGTTTCTGACATGTATTCAACATACAGTGGTGGGATGGACATTAGATAACAGGCGTAGGCACACCTGTTCCAAAAAGAGAGAACTGGAGGCACAAAGGAGTTGCTGCTCTAAAACAATTCGGAAATCCAGCCAGGCAAAGGTTGGGATTTCCTGGCGAGGGAGTATTTGTCAAGTTTCTCCAGAGTAAAATTACTATTGTCCTTTCTCATTTGCATACTGTACTCTTTGTAAGGAGGCGTCTACATGCAGCCTACACTGAAGGAGTGAGGAGTTGTGTTCCACCTCCTTGAGGGCAGAGTGTTTGCATACGTTTTTAACATTCTGCTCCATGGGAGACCTGTCTCTTCTCACCCATTCATTTATTTATTATTTAACTATAAAGCATGGGTTTATGAATATTTGTATGATATTTTGGGTTATAATTCAATACTACTCTTATTTATTTTTGCTCACATTATGCCAGCTTTGGCCACTGGGTGATCTTCAGTGGCTCTGTGCACCTTTGGCCACACCCCCATTAGTGTGTGTGTGTGTGTGTGCGTGCGTGTGTGTGCACGCGTGTGCATGCACTTGGAATATTTCCTTTATGGCACTACAAGGTGCTTCAGACTCATCTTGTACATTTCCTGCCACTAGAATCAGCCACTTCTCCAAGGAGCCCTGGTTATTTTTATTAGACAATGATATTAGAAACGAATGTCTGAGCATTACTTGTGCTCATTGCTACTGTGATACTGTTTCTGAGTCCTCTAGCTGACAGAGAATGGTAATATATTTGTATATACTAATACAGGTCATACGCAAGTATCTATAAATATTTCTATATTTAACTGTGTATGTCTGTATTAGGCCAAATATTAATTCATACTAATGTCTCCAACTCTAATCCATTGCCACACAAATCATTCCAGCTTTTTCCCTTACTTATCTGTAAATGCCCACTCCAGCAGTGGTAAATCTGGCTCCTACCTTCCACCAACCATTCAATTCATTGTTCAATTCTACTCTATATGTACAGTGGTATCAGAAAGTTTAACTTGTAGCCAGTGGGAAACAGTGTTATTAACTAGAATGCAGTGGCAGTGCTGTGTACAGTATCTTTTGACTCTGTCTTACAGACTCAACTCATTTCCAAAGTTGCTTATGTCAGCACCTTTTCCCCTCCCTCTTCAGTGAGGTTGTGTCATGCATTTTTAATAAAGTTTGTTTTGTCACATTCGGTATTCCATTCTAGTGTTCCCTGGCCTCCTAAATACTGTTTTAAATTTACATACATTAAGATTTACTTTTTATCCCCAGTGTAATGTATCCACATTGTATCATACAAAATAGTTTCACCACCCTAAAAGTTCTGAGCTTCACCTTTCACTCCTCAACCCCTGTAAATGGTGATTTTTATTATCAGTGTTTTTGCCATTTTCAGAATGTCATATAATAGAAATCATACAGTATGCAGTCTTTTCAGACGGGCTTCCTTCAATGAACAACACGCATTTAAGATTCATCCATCTCTTTTCTGGCTTAATAGCTCATTTCCTTTTATTACTAAACAGTATTTCATTCTGTGGCTACACCACACTTTCCTTATCCATTCACATATTGTAGAACATCTTCGTTACTTCTAGTTTTTAGTGATTATGAATCAGCCTTCTGGAAACTTCTGCATGTAGATTTTTTGTGTGGATGTAAGGTTTCAACTCCTTTGGGTAGATATCTAGGAAAGTGATTGCTGGATCATATGGTGAGAGTATGTTTAGCTTTTTAAGAAACCATTAAACTGCCTTCCAAAGTTGACCGTGTCATTTCGCATTCCCGCAAACAATGAGTGAGAGCTCCTATTGCTCTGCTTCCTCGCCAGCTGTTGGTATCTCCAGTTTGTTTTTGTATTTTTGCCTTTCTAATTAGTGTGTAATAGAACCTAATTGCTTTTTGTTGTTGTTGTTTGTTTGTTTGTTCTGAGATGGAGTTTTGCTCTTGTCACCTAGACTGGAGTGCAGTGGTACAATTTCAGCTCACTGCAACCTCTGCCTCCTGGGTTCAAGGGATTCTCCTGCCTTAGCCTCCTGAGTAGCTGGGGCTACAGGTGCGCACCACCACGTCCGGCTAATTTTTTGTATTTTTAGTAGAGACAGGATTTCACCATGTTGGCCAGGCTGCTCTCAAACTCCTGACCTCAAGTGATCCATCTGCCTTGGCCTCCCAAAATGCTGGGATTACAGGCGTGAACCACTGGGCCCCGCCTCATTGCGTTTTTGATTTGAAAATCCCCAGTCACCAGTGATGTTCAGCAACTCTTCTTATGTTTATTTACCATCTGTATATCTGCTTTGATGAGGTATCTGTTCAGATATTTTGTCAGTTTTATATTGGGGTTGTTTTCTTCTTGTTGAGTTTTAAGAGTTGTTTATTAAATATTTATTTTGGGTACAAGTAATTAAGCAAATTTATTTTGCAAATATTTTCTGGTCTGTGGCTTGTCTTTCAATTCTTCCCCTTGCTTTTTTTTTAATTAGCAAATTGTGTATATTTATGGGTTAAAATGTGATGTTTTGACCTACGTATATGTACATTGTAGAAAGATTTAATCAAGCTAATTAACACATTCATCACCTCACCAAATTAACATTCTGTGTCTGTGTGTTGAAAATGTTAGAAATCTATTCTTTCAGGGATTTTGAAATATGCAACATGTTGTTATTAGGCGTGGTCACCATGCAGTGCGATAGGTCACTAAAATTTATTTCTCCAGTCTAAGGGAGACTTGATACCCTTTGATCCATATCTTCTCCTTTCCCATTTCTCTCCTTCGTTTTCAGCCCCAGTAACTACCCCTCTTCTCTCTGTTTCTGTGAGATCAATTTCTTTTAGATTCCACAAGTGAGATTGTACAATATTTGTCTTTTCGTGCCTGGCTTATTTCACTTAGCATAATGTCCTCCAGCTCCGTCCATGATTCTTTCAAAAGTATCTTTCACAGAGTAGATGTTTTTAATTTTAAAATATTGTACAACGTATGAATTTTTTCTTTCATGGATCATGATTTTGCTGTTCTATCAAAAACTTTATCGCAAAACCCTAGATTGTCTCTTATGTTTACTTCTAGAAGTTTTATCATGTTGTGTTTTATAATTAGGGCCCTGATACATTTTCAGTTAATTTTTATGGAAGGTATAAGGTTTGTGTCTGGGCTTTTTTTTTTGGGTGGGGGGTGGTATATGTATGTCCAATTGTTCCAGCCCCGCTTTTGAAAAGACTCTTTTTTTTCATTGATCTGCCTTTGTTCCTTTGTTAAAGATCAGCAGACTCTGCATAGATTTATTTCTGGGCTCTCAATTCTGTTTCATTGACCTATCTACCTATTCTTTTAAATAAATGCTGTCTTGATTATTATAGCTTTATAGTGAGTCTTGAAATTTGTTAGTAAAAGTGCTCAACTTTGCTCTTCTTCAGTAGTGTATTGGCTATTCTAGGCCAATTCTAGGAAGGTCTTTGGCCTTACCTTATATTTTAGCTTCTGTTTGTTGATATCTACAAAAGGACTTGCAGAGATTTGGATTGTAATTCCAGTAAATCTGTAGACAAAGTCTGGGATAATTGACATCTTAATATTATTGAGTGTTCCAATTCATGAATATGGACTATCATTCTTGTTATTTAGCTTTACTTTGATTTCTTTCATCTGAGTTTTATAGTTTTCTGCACATAGTTCCTGTTCAAATTTTTCCATATGTATGCCTAGTTATTTTATTTTCAGTGATACCATAAGTGGTATTATGTTATTAATTTCACATCCTAAAGCTGATTTCTGGTATATAGAAAAACAATAGACATTTCCATATTGTGGTAGGGTTAGTAATAGCCCCTCGGAAGAAACTCTAATGCCTGGAATCTGTTGCTATGTTTTCTTATATGATAAAAGGGACTTTGCTGATATAATTACATTAAGAATCTTGAGATAGGGAGATTATTTGGGGTTATATGGGGGTACCCAATGTAATTACAGGGGCCTACGTAAGAGGAAGGCAAGAGAGCAAAATCAGAGCTGCTGATGTCATAAAGCTATGTTGATCATTTGATGATGAAGAGAGGGGCCGTGAGCAAAGGAATATAGGTGGCCTCTAGGCGTTGGCAAAAGCAGTGGGAAGGGACATTGCTGACCCTGGCTTTGGTTCAGGCAGACTGTATTTGGGCTTCTGACTTCTGTAACTGTAACAGAGAATTCATTCTGTTTTAAAACACTAGGGGAGTGGTTTACTACAGCAACAATAAAAAAATTAAAAAAAACATAGTAACATACAAATTATGAAAACATATAATAATACAAACTTTGTCTATATATAATACTATATATAGTAACAATACAAATATATATATTTGTATATATATAGAGAGAGAGAGATAGTGTGTGTGTATCCTGTAACTTTGCTATACTACTATATATATAGTAATGGTGCAAATTATACATATAGTAACAATACAAATTATGTGTTTATATAATACTATATATATAGATTGTGTATCCTGTAACTTTGTTATACTACAAATTATTTTCAGAATGCCCATTTTGTTGACTTATTCAAAGTAGAATCTTTGGAACTTTCTTGATAGACAATCATGTTATCTGCTAAAAAAAAGACAGTTTTTCTTCCTTCCAATCTGTTATATATTTGCTCATTTTCCTGTTTTATTGCACAAGCTAGAAATTCCTGTATGATGTTGAATAGGAGTGGTGAGAAGAAGCACCTTGTCTTGCTCTCTGTCTTAAAGGGAAAGCATCCAGTGTCTGGCCATTATCTGTGCTGTTAGCTGTAGGTTTTTGTAGATATTCTTTACCAAGTTGTGGAAGTCCCCCTCTATTCCTAATTTTCTGAAAGTTTTTGTCATTAGTGGGTGCTGGTTTTTATCAAATGCTTTTCCCATATCTATTGGTATGATGATATATTTTGTTTTCTCTAACTTGTTGATGTAGCTTATTAGAGTGAATCTTTTTTTATTTTTGAGATTGAGTTTCACTCTGTCACCCAGGCTGGATTGCAGTGGCGAGATCTCAGCTCACTGCAACCTCTGCCTCCCACGTTCAAGCAATTCTCCTGCCTCAGCCTCCTGAGTAGCTGGGACTACAGGCGTGCACCACCACGCACAGCTAATTTTTTTTTTTTTTTTTTTTTTTGTATTTTTAGTAGAGACGGGGTTTCACCATGTTGGCCAGGCTTGTCTCAAACTCCGACCTCAGGTAATCCACCCGCCTCAGCCTCCCAAAGTGCTGGGATTACAGGCGTGAGCCACTATGCCCAGCCTTAGAGTGATTCATTTTTAAATGTTAAACCAGTCATACATTCCTAGAATAAATTCCACTTGCTGCTCCTTCTGTTTTTATTATCTGGAAGATATTATAGAGGATTTGGTTCACTCTTTTTAAAATACTTGGCAGAATTTTCTAATGAGGCCGGGCATGGTGGCTCATGCCTATAATCCCAGCACTTTGGGAGGCTGAGGCGCGTGGATCACTTGAGGTCAGGAGTTTGAGACCAGCCTGACCAACATGGCAAAACCCGGTCTCTACTAAAAATACAAAAATAAGCCAGGCGTGATGGTTGGTGCCTATAATCTCAGCTACTCGGGAGGCTGAGGCAGGAGAATCACTTGAACCTGGGAGGTGGAGCTTGCAGTGAGCTGTGATTGCACCATTGCACTCCAGTCTGGATCACAGGGCAAGACTCCATCCCAAAAAAAAAAAAGAAACAAAAACAAAATTTCTAATGAAACCATTTGGGCCTGCTGTTTTCTTTTTGGAAGGTTATTAGTTATGTTCAGTGTCTTTAATACAAATACTCCTGTAAAGATAATCCATTTCTTCTTGTAAAGTTGGTCTATTTCATGGAATTGGTGCATTTCATCTAAGCCAGAGGTCCTCAACCCTTGGGCAACGGACAGGTACCAATCCGTGGCCTGTTAGTAAAAGGGCCACACAGCAGGAGGTGAGTAGTGGGTGAGTGAGCATTACCACCTGAGCTCCCCCTCCTGTGAAATTCTCATAGGAGTGCAAGCCCTATTGTGAACTGCCTGCATGCAAGGGATCTAGGTTGCATGGTCCTTATAAGAACCTAATCAATGCATGATGATCTGAGGTGGGACAGTTTCATCCCAAAACCTTCCCACCTTTCCACCCTCCCAGGCAGGGAAAAATTATCTTCCACAAAACCAGTGCCTAGTGTCAAAAATGCTGGGGACCACTGATCTCAGCCATCAAATTTGTGGGCATGCAGAGTTGTTTCTAGTAATTTTGCATATTTCTTTTTATGTCCATAGCATCAGTAGCTATGACCCTGTTTTCATTTCTGATATTGTCAATTTGTAGTACATTTATTTTTTTCTTGGTTACCTTAACTAGAGGTTTATCAATCAATTTTATTGATTTTTTAAAGAACAGCATTTAATTTCTTTGATTTTCTCAATTGTTTTCCTGTTATAGATATTATCAATTTCTGCTCTAACTTTTTATGCTTTTCTTCTATAACTTCAGATTATTAACTTTGGATCTTTCTTCTTCTCTTATATATTCAGTAACACTATTAATTTCTGTCTAAGCACTGCTTTCATTGCATCCTACAAATTTTGATAAATTGCATTTTCATTTTTCTTTAATTCAAAATATTTTATATTTCTTCTGAGCCTACTTATTTAGATTGTGTGATATTTAGAATTGTGTTATTTAATCTCTGCTATAGGTTAAATGATTGTCCCCTCAAAATCTCATGTTCAAATTTGATCCCAGGGCTGGAGATGGGGCTTCATGGGAGGCATTTGGGTCTTGGAGGTGGATCTCTCGTGCATAGAGTAATGCCCTCCCTTGTTGGGGGACTGAGCACGTTCTCACTCCATTGGTTCCCACAAAAGCCGGTTGTTAAATAGAGCCTGACCCCTCCCTCTTCTCCCTCTTGCCTTCTGTCTCACCACATGATCGCTGAACATTCTGGCTGCCTTCACCTTCTGCCATGAGTGGAAGCTTCCTGAAGGGCTCCAGGAAAATCGTGGCACGATGCATCTCATACAGCCTATGGAACTGTGAGCCAAATAAACCTCTTTTCTTCATAAATTATCTAGCTTCATGTATTCCTTTATAGCTACACTAAACCAGTTAAGACAATCTCCAAATATTTGGGATTGTCTAGCTACTTTTCTGTTCCCGATTTCTAGTTTAATTCCACTGTGACCTGATAACATATTTCCCATAATTTTTATTGTTTTACATTTGTTCCTGTGTGTTTTATGGCCCAGAATGCGACCTATCTTGCTGTATGTTCTATAGAAGCTTGGAAGAACATATGTTATGCTGTTTGTAGGTAGTATTTTATTATATAAATGTCAATTACATCATATTGATTGTGTTCCTCAAGTCAACTGTATTCACTGGTTTTCTACCTGCTGAGCTATGAATTACTGAAAAAGAAGTTTGAAGTCTCCAACTGCAATGGTGAATTTGTATATTTCTCCCTTTAGTTCCATCAGCTTTTGCATCATTTTTAGGTGTTTTTGCTCTGTTGTTAGGTGAATAAATGTTTAAGATTGTTGTCTTTTTTGAGAATTGATCCCTTTATCGTTCTATAATGCACCTCTTTTCCCTTATAATTTTTCTTGCTCTGCTATCTTCTTTGTTCACAACTAATAAAGTTCTACTCAATTTTAAAAATTAGTGTTAACAAGATTTATATTTCTTAAAACCTTTACTTTTGACCTATGTCTTTATATTTCTAATGAGTTTCCTGTAGATTAAATATAGTTGGATTTTTTTTACCGCTATGAACACCTTTGTCTTCAAATTGGCTTCTTTACACCATTTATATTTAAAAAATGATTATTGATATTGTTAGGTTAATATCCACCATATTTAAACTGTTTTCTATTTGCTATATTTGTTCTTTATTTTTTACTTTTCCTACTTTTCTGCCTTTTCCAATTTTAATAGGACATTTTGCACAATTTTATCTTCATTTTCAGCATATTAATTATACACATTTTAAAAATATTTTAAGGCCAGGCACAGTGACTCAACCTGTAATCCCAGCACTTTGGGAGGCTGAGGCAGGCGGATCACCTGAGGTCAGGAGTTCAAGGCCAGCCTAACCAACATGGTGAAACCCCATCTCTATAAAAATACAAAAATTAGCCAGGCATGATGGCAGGTGCCTGTAATCCCAGCTACATGGGGGGCTGAGGCAGGAGAATCACTTGAACCTAGGAGGAGGAGCTTGCAGTGAGCCGTGATCACATCACTGCACTCCAGCCTGGGTGACAGAGCGAGACTCCATCTCAAAAAAAAAAAAAAATATTTTAATGGTAGCCCAAGTTTCCAACATACATTTTAAGTAATCTAACTCCACCTTTAAATGACACTATGCCACCGTCATTGCTGTCATTCACTTCACTAATCATATGATACCATCATCCTATTATTACTTTAAATAGTTATTTTTAGATCAATTAAGAATAAGAAAAGAAAAAAAGATTTTCTTTTACCTTTATTTATTCCTTCTTTGACACTCTTCCTTTGTTACATAGATTTGAGTTTCTGATCTTTATCACCTTCCTTTTCCCTGAGGAACTTCTTTTAATATTTTTTTACAGGGAAAGTCGGATGGTGATTATTTCCCTCAGCATTTGTCTGAGGAAGTCTTTATTTCTCAAGTTCGTATTTTTTTTCTTTATTTTAGCATTTAAATATTTCACTCCAGTCTTCTTCTGTGTTTCTGATGGGAGGTCTAATTTAATTCTTGTCCTGTTTTGCTGTAAGTCAGGTTACTTTTTCTCTGACTCCTTTGAAGATTTTCTTTTTGTCTTTGGTTTTCTGAAGTTTGTATATAATTGTTTTGGTATTTCTCCTGTTTACTGTTCTCTGTACTTCTTGACTTGTGATTTGCTGTGGTTAATTTGGGAAAATCCTCTGACAGTGTTACTTCAAATATTTCTTTAGTTTCTTGTTCTTGTTCTTCTTCTGGTATTCCAAATAGATGTATATTATACTTTTGAAATTATTTCTGTTGACCTGTCTTCAAGCTTACTCATTCTTTCCTCAAACTTGTTCTGTTGATGAACCTGTTGAAGACGTTCTTTATTTATGTCAGTGATTTTTATTATTTCTAGCATTTCCTTTTGATCATTTCCTAGAGTTGCCATCACTCTTCTTACATTACACATCTATTTTTGCATGTTGACTGTTTCCTCCATTGCAGTCTTTAAAATCTAAAACATAGTTATTTTAAATTCTCTATCTGATAATTTCCAAATTTGTGTCAAATCTGAGTCTGGTTCTGATGCTTGCATGGTCTTTCTGACTTGTTTTTTCTTGCCTTTTTTCATACCTTAAAATTTTCCATTAAAACCCATACATAATATATTGAATAGTAATCAGTGAGGCAAACAGGTCTTTAGTGAGCATTTTTTGTTGTTATTATTAATCTGGCTGAGAATCAAGCTATATATAATGTTTGCTGTAGATGTAGGTAGCGGTGGCTTCAAATTCCTCTAGTATCCTTATTTTGTCTCCACTCTTGACTTTGGGCATCCTTATATACTCCTCCACAGAGAGTCTGTGTTTTCTGGCTCTTTTAGGTGTAATCCACAGTTATATTGGAGCCCTGTTAGTGTGGTGAGAAGGTTGGCATAGGGGAAGTATTCTATACTCTTATGATTACATCACAGTCTTTTAGGGGGCCTATGTCCCTTAAAAGCATTTCTTAGCTTTGCTTCTCCCCTTACAAGGAACAGGAAGGGTATTGGTGTCCAGAGTGTGAAAAGTGACCTTCCCTCAAGTGGGATAAGTCTCTGCTAAAGGTTTTATCCCTCGCTGGAGGGTAGGTCTTTGTTATGGAGAATATTCTGGGTATATTTCACAATAACTTCCCTTCCATGCCCCCCACAGGACCATGATGGCATTTTCTCAGCTCGTTACTGTGAGAGCTTGGTGGGGCTTCTGGAGGTAAAATCCACAAGTGTGTGGGATTCCAAGAGTGTGACCCCAGGAGTTTATCACTCTCACGCGACTCCACACTCGCACTCCGGAAAATCATCAGCATTACCACTGAAGTGCTACCAAGAGTTTGTTTCTAGTGGTTTCTGCACTGGGTAAACAGATCTCAGCTGTGACTCCTCTAATTCATTTATCTTTGCAGATTTCTGGGTGGCTGTTTGCTGTAGGAACTTCATTCTCATTTGGATACACGAATTGTCACTGATTTTCAGTCCACTCAGGTTCTTCTTGTGTTAAGAGTGGAAGCAATGACTTTTAAGAACTTTACACATTGGAGTTAAAGCCAGATGTCTCTTAATGTATCTTTTTTTGACCTTATGCTCTCCGGTTTTATTCTTCCCTCACTTTATGGCTCTTCTATCACGCTATAAGCAGCAAGAGAAAAATAGCGTCTTCCCCACTGCCCGGAAATCTCCTTAGCCATGTAGCCAAGTCTATCAGGTATATCTTCTGTTTTCAGCATAACTGCAGACCACATTAGTACTAGGCTTTTGCCATATCATAAACATCTGTCTTCCAATGAGATCACAGGGAGCCATCTCAGAATCAGCCTACTATAACTCCCATCACCATTTTATATGATTAATACAAAGGCCAGTAAATTCAGTGTCGTGTGGCCAGCTTTACTAGTAAATCATATTTTTGATAGTAAAATCTGTAGCTTACAGATATGATTGTATTCATTAGAGATCCATTTTTCGTCCTGGATAAGCAAGACAATACAATAGATTACACAACGTTAGGCTTGAAGAAACAAATTACAAGGGAGGTGAGGGGTCCTCAACATTTCTCCTTTCCTCCGTCGCTGCCCATTCCCAGACTCTCTCCCACAGCTCGCTCTCCTTCTGGACACCTGTGAGTTCTGTCCTTGCTTCTCCGCAATGTAGCTGTTGCTTTCAACACCCCCAAGCATCTTTGCTATGGCTCTTAAGCTGAAACAAACGCAGACCACCCAAAGCCTCATGTGATAGAGGAATCCTCAAAGCCGAAATCTGGACAAGTCTAAACTTTCAACTTCCTTTCCTAACAGGAATAAGGAAATCAGTATATAGAACAAGTTGAATATGACTTAGGATTTACAAAATGTAATGCAGCCTCATGTCACTGGGTTCATTTGGCTACCAATTTAGCTTGCTTGACAACTACATATGTTGCTTTTAAAAAATTTCATTAGGAATGTAAAAACACGCAAGTCAATATCTGAGAAAAGAATGGATATCTGAGAATAGCATTTTGGTTTCTACTAACTTGCTCTGATGAATAAGCTGTAAGTCACTGTTATGCCAACAATTCTGTGAGTTTTTAAATCAAATTTTGGTGACAATTCCATGTTTCTGATAGTAAAATTTTAAGTTCGCTGCTCTTACTATCTTTCAGTAGTCTATTCTTTACACCAACTAAGCTGGCTACAAGGCACTAAAAATGCACTTACCTTTTGTGTATTATATTTTTACTGGTTAAACTTTCTATCCATCTTTCAGAAGAGTGGGAAAATTTAAGTTTAGCTGCTTGCTATGCAAACTCATATCCAGCCTTTACAGCAGAGGGAGGCCGAAGCAATAACCAGGGACATTTTTAATGCAACTAAAATGCTGCTGTCTCACATTTAACCCTGTATCTGGGAGAAGCATGAATTGAATTTATTGTAGATCATTCTTTCTCATCAATCTAGAGGCAGGACTGAGAGAAAAGTATCCATGGTAATGAAGGTTTTCCTATGATGAACACCGAACACTTCCACAATTAAGTTAGTATTAGCATTCATCAATATTTTCTGAACGCCTTTTGAGCTTTCAATAGAGGTGATGTTTCTGCCCAACACTCATATCAAGTACATAATTGACACCTTGGCATCTAGGGCAATTCTGGAATGCCCTGAACCCAATAATGTCATGAACCAATTGCCAGTAACTCTAGATACATACTGCGAAAGCTCTATGTTCCTAGGACCTATGATTGATAGTTGTATATTTGTAGGCACATCATGTAAAGTAAGTAAATGCAAGTAAATCCAGTTGAGCTTGGAATTTTGGTTGCTTTGGCACTTTCTGCCATTATGAAAGGCAATTGATTACATAACCCCAGGCTAGCTGTGAAATAGTTCAAGATTGCCTTTGGCAAACAATTCCCACCAATCAGAAGACTGTTCTACATATCTTCTTCTGTGGAGATCTATACCATCATACCCACTATCTGGAGTGTACCCCGTGAAAGCTCGCTAGGCTTCCTAGGGCTTATTGGAATCCTAGCTCTGCTGTTTTTTAAAAATTTAATAGTCCTGTGCTTTGTTTCCTACCTTTTAGGTCTTTCCAATTGATATTCTTTCCTATTTAGCTTTTAGATAGTCTTTTCAATGCATCTCATAAAGAAAGAGAAAAGGGCTATTAAAGCCTTGCAGTGGGCAGTGATAGGAATAAATGTAACTCTTTGGCAGGAGGCTGTCCTAAGGTTTCTGCACTACTTTGAAAAAGTCAACAGCCAGGGGTAGGTGAAGCCCATAGTATTTTTACTGTTAAAACTTCTACATATAACTAATCCTGACTGTGCTCTGTCTTTGGAAGATTATTTCAAATGGCATTGATGCTGGAGGAAGAACTGCGGAGAGGGACCTTATGGACCTCCGTCACCATTGCCACCGTCTTTCCCATGCATTGCAGCAGACTCTGTTGGGGCGCTGCCCATATCCTCTTGGCACTGGTTGTATCTGTGCCCACCAGCCTGACTTTCAATTGCAAGCACCTATGTTGGCTGCGTGAGGGCTTTTGCTGCAGCCTGTCTTGGTGTATGGCAGCCTGGGGGTTTCATGGAATTTTTGCCCCCACTCACAGCCCTAGAGAACTCACCAGTGGGACTTGGCAGATAAGTACCCCAGCCCTCAATCCTAAAATAGGATAACTTTGAGGCACATGTTCCACCCTGTCTTTCTGATTTCCCAGGGCCTACACTGGTCACTTGATTAACAGCGCACCACATATCGGCTTCCCTTACCTTCCATATCTCATAGGGTAGTCATGGGAATGCCCTGGAAGAACTCCAAGTACCTAGAGAGAAACAATGAAGGCCTCTGCTGCTGTGCTTTGGAATCCATGGCAGCATTTGCGTGCAATCACATCTTCCTACTCCTAGCCAATAACTGGAGTATGGCAGGGACACTAGCGCAGGCCTCGCCCTGGCAGGTGTGGGAACTTGCTGGTAGCTAGCTCTGGTTCAAGGACTTCCTGAAGAACTTCTTCATACCCTAGAAGTCGCCCAAGCATATTTCCTTCCACTGGGAGTAGACTTAACGTTTTAATCTGGTAACATCCCAGGCACTCTATTTTTTTTTCCCACACAGGTATTTTCCCTAATCAAATCCTTTCATGTTTATTCCCAACATGGTGTCTATTTCTTGAAGAACAAGGACTAACACATTTTAATTCCCACTCCCCTGTAGTGTTCTTGGCATCACCTTCCCACTGAACTTCTTGTATGTGATAATCCTTGATTTACAGGCTATTTCTAGGAAGAACCCTGAACCAAGGCATATTATGAGGCATAAGCTAACAACCATAACTTTAGTTTAATTTTTCATTTCATAAAATTATATAATAATTAGAACTAGAAGGGGCCTCAGATGAGATATAGCTCAGCACACTCATGTTTCATATGAAGAATGAAGAGAAATTAGTTCATCTCTCAGTTGAGATCCAGGCAGCAGTAGGAGATAACTTCAGATAATTACTGTGAGCTTAAGTATTGTAGATTGATGACCTACCTATCAAAGCAATCATTCCAAACAATTAATACAAAATTGTTTGAATTTGCAGCTCTTTTACAGCAGGACTTTTAAACCAGTAGGTTGTAAATCCAAGGAGTACAAGAGCTATGAATTTGTAGATTCCTTGCAATAGGTTACAAGAGTCTACAGTCTGGATATGTAAAGTAGTTAATTCAACTATACACAACAATTTTCAAAATGTACTTAGAAGCTACTATGAATAACATCGTTAAGTGAATTAGGGTTTTATTAATAAAAATATCTATTTTAATACAGTATCTAATTTTATCAGCCAGTGTGTACCACTACTTCAGCTACTCTCTGGTAAAGTCATATGGATTGTTGTGACATTTGCAGAGTGGATTTCATATTAGGAAATTTTGGAAAATAAAGATCTGTTCCATTTACCTACTCTAAATAAACCATGCAATTGGGATTAGGTGAATCCTTCCCTAATGTCTTTTTCTTCGACTAATAAAATCCCAAATCTTAATTCATTTATATTGGTCTGATTATATGGCACTCCTGAAGATATACATGTGCTTTTTGAATTGATTGTGTAAATTAATTCAATGTACCAAACTGTTATTTCTAAAACTCTATAACATTCATATGACAAAGTCCATTCATTGTCTAGGTCTTACTGTATTAATTAAATGTTAAAATCATGCTGATTGAATTCAGCAAACTGACATCAACATGCCACTTGTTTTTCATTACTGGTTTATTTTCATCCACCATCGTTGTATGTCCCTCATATATACCAACCATATATTCCTTCTGACTGCCCCACACACTTCCCTTTCCCTGATTCTGTTTCAGGCATGCTGCTTCCCACATTTGGAGCAACCTCCTTCATCCATTCTGGCAAACACTCTTTTCTTTGAAAACTCAAATGTATTCAAACACCTCTTTCTTTGAAACTCAGATGCATTCTCAGTTCCTTAGTAAGACCTGCACACTTTAGCACAGACAGCTCTACTGAGTCGAATGCCCTAATTCCTCAGGAATTTATGTCAAAGTATGATATTGATGGTCAATATACACACCATCACACCTATACAAAATATAGGTCAAATGTGACTCTTCAAATTTAGAGCCTGTTTCTCTGAAGGCAATTTTCCACTCCACACATTGAAGCACTAAAATATTTCAATGCAGAGACATAAAAGTTGCTCTCTCTCTCTCTCTCTCTCTCTATATATATATATATAATTATAGTTTGATATATAAATCTATAAAGACAAATGAACTATTACAGTTTGAAAAAAGTCATTGAGGCTCTTTTTATTGACATGGGTGGAACTGGCTAGACTCAGTCTGCTTAATGATTCTTCAGTTACATTCTACAGCTTCATTAGTAGAACCTTATGAATTTAGCAAAAATCTGGGCTGATTTACTTTTTGTTTTTTGAAACGGGGTCTCACTCTGTCACCCAGGTTGGAGTGCAGTAGTGTGATCCCGGCTCACTGCAACCTCCATTTCCCAGGCTCAAGTGATCCTCCCACCTCAGCCTCCTGAGTAGCTGAGACCACAGGCACGCACCACCATGCCTGGTTAATTTTTTTTGAACTTTTATTAGAGATGGGTTTTTGCCATGTTGGCCAGGCTGGTCTCAAACTCCCGATCTCAGGTGATCCACCCACCTCAGCCTCCCAAAGTGTTGGGATTATAGGCATGAGCCACCACGCCCGGCCTGGGCTGGATTACTTTTGTATTCTCTATGAGGATGAGTTTGACTAAGCAAATCAATAATGTAAACAAATCTGAACTACCTAAGAGAAAAAATTATGTTCACACATTTAGCATATGAGTTATCTTTCTTGTCATGTTAAACATACATGACATACAATATACCATTTTCAAGTGTAGAATTCAGTAGTGTTAAGTGCACTCACAATGTTGTGTAAACATCACTGCTGTCTTGTTCCCGAGCTTTTTAACGATACCAGATGGAAACCTCGTCTTTCTAATTGGAAATATCCTCATTTGAAGTCTACGAGAATGCTCATTACAGCACTGCTTGTAATGCTGATGGGAAGTTGGAAACAACCTAAATATTCTTCACCGGGAGAGCATTAGGACAAATACCTAATGCTTGTGGGGCTTAAAACCTAGATGACAGGTTGATGGGTGTAGCAAACCACCACGGCACATGTATACCTATGTAACAAACCTACACATTCTGCACATGTATCCCAGAACTTTAAAAATAAAAAATAAAAGAAAAAATTATCTATAGAGGGGGGAAAAGGGTGGAAATGTCATATGGGTATAAAAAAATTAACAGATAAACAACAACAAAAAAGCCTTATTGGCTATCACTATTTCTACTTAGCATGATGCTAGATGTCCTAGCCAGGACACTAAAGCAAGCAAAATAATTAAAACACAAAAAGCTATAAATGAAGTAACACTTGTTATTTGCAGAAGATATGACATGAAGAAAACTCTATGGGGTTTACAAATAAAGGACCACATCTAATACACGAATTTAGCATCATCAAGACACAAAAATCAATTTATGTCTATATACTAGCAATGAAAAATTGAAAATAAAAAATTTAAAAGTACTACCCACAAAAGCATCGAAATAGCATAAAATTGTTAGTAATAAATTTAGTAAAAGTTATGCAAATCTGCTACATGAAAAATGGCAAAATATTACTGAGAGAAATTAAAGAAAACTAAATGGAGAGACATAGTTTATGAATCAGAAAACTCAATACTGTATGATATTCATTATTTGCCATATAAATTGTCATATAAATTGATACCTGAATATAAAATTTATCTGGAAATGCAAAGAACATATAAAATACAAAATGATTTTGAAAAAGTATAAAGTTTAAGGACTTATACTATCTGATTCCAAGATTTACTATAAAGCCATAGGAATAAAGGCCTTGTGGTATTGGTGTAGGAAGAGAAAAAAAGATTGATGGGGTAAATTTGACTCACACATATATCATCAACTCATTTTCAAGAGATTTGTCATCATCAGTTGATTTTCAATAGAGACACGAGAGCTATTCCATGAGGAAAAGAAAGCATATAACAAATTTGCTAGGACAACTCGATATCCACATGAAGAAAACACTAAGCCTTCACTCATAAAATAGATCATATACAAAATTTCATTAGAAATAGATCATGGACTTAAACAAAACCATAAAACTTCTAGAAGAATAACTTTGCAAACATGAGACTGGCAAAAAACTTAAAACAGAAGACAGTGGTATTAACTATAAAAGAAAAAATGCAAAATTGAACTTCATCAAACTTAAAATAGTCTGTTCTTCAAGAATACAGTATTGAAAAAATGGGAAGGCTAGGTACAGATTTCAACCAGATATTCTCAATACATATGTCTGCCCAAGATTTATAAAGAAGTCTTATAACTAAATAATCAAAAGATAAGCTATCAATAGAAAATGGTCAAAGGACTCAGCAGACACTTTACAAATGAAAATATATGAATGGCCAGTGAGCACATAAGACAATGATCAACATTATTAGCCATCAGAACAATGAGAATTAAAACTGTATTAAGATACCAGTTCGTGGCCAGGCACGGTGGCTCACACCTGTAATCCCAGCACTTTGGGAGGCTGAAGTGGGCGGATCACGAGGTCAGGAGTTCAAGACCAGCCTGACCAACATGGTGAAACCCAATCTCTATTAAAAATACAAAAATTAGCCTGGCATGGTGGCGAGCACCTGTAATCCTAACTTCTCAGGAGGCTGAGGCAGGAGAATCGCTTGAACCCGGGAGGTGGAGGCTGCAGTGAGCCGAGATCACACCACTGCACTCTGGCCTGGGTGACAGAGTGAGACTTTGTCTCAAAAAAAAGCGGGGGAGGGCAGAATATATTCGTAAAAGGAAGTATTACTCATTGACTAAAAAACAGAGGACAGCAGAGGACACCACTGTATTGTTCCAATTGCACAAACTGTACAATCTACAGTAGAAAAAGCAGGTCAGTCACTGCTGAGCATGGGGCAGGCCAGACTGTCTGCAAAGGGGCACAGGGAGCTTTTCGGGGTTGGGAAAATCTACATCTTGATCAAGGTAGGCTACTCAGGCCTATACATGTATAAAATTGCATCAAAACCTATAACTAAAATATGTGCATTCTATTGCATGTAAATTATGCTACAATAAAATGAATTAGAAATGAGGTAGAACTCCAGTTATTGGCATCAAGTGATACCTGTAATAATTTGAGTGGTTAAGTCCAAGACACAGAAAAAGACATGTAGTATGATCTGATGTATTTAGAAAAGGAGTATGTATGTGTGTTGTGGATGCCCATTTGTGGAAATTCCAACACACTTTTTGCCAGTCTTTTCCTAAGCCTAAAGAGTGATTTCCTTTTGTGGAGGGAAGGAGTATCAGTATGGTGGTAGGGAGGGGATTTGGAATTTGAGAAATGTATGAAGAGGAAATACCTTTTTGTTTTGTTTTCATTCCAAATACTGCTTATTGCCTCCCTCTGCCTATAGTTTTTTCAGCAAGAATTTATTTGATTTTTTAAAAATAATAAAAGAAAAGATGTAAATATGTTATTATTCTCTTTCTGGGTTCTGTGCAACTTGACAGTGACACTTGCATTACAAATTATTTTTAAAATTCTTAATAATAGTTAATACTTACTGTATGAGAGTTATTACTTTTACTGTGTGCTCTGTACCGCGCTAAGCCCTTTGTGTGTGTTATCTTGGTTGCTTCTTACAATAGCTCTATGACCAAGTTTCATGATTAGTAAAAGTAGTATCAGAATTCAAACTCATGTGGCCTATTCTAAAGCCTATTGTGAATTGATTGCACTATACTTTCTAATTTTACAGGGTTTGTTAGTAGCAAAGCCAGATTTCAAATCTCAAACTTCTGATTTGGTTCAGAATTCTTTTTCATTTCTTGGTGGTAATCTCCAAGGTAAAAAATATTTTAAAAGGCATTTAAAATGATTTTATCGAATTTTAGGATAATGGTAGTACACAGCCACAAAAACTAAGAGTAATCTAGTGTATAGTTTTCTAAATATTATTTTAGGTGGAACTTATGGTTAATTCTCATTTGTTATAGAGCAAAGATTGAAGTTACTTTTAAATATCATACACATACTTTTATAATCAGATGTAAAACTTCGTATATATACAGTTGTCCCTTGGTATCCATGGGGAATTAGTTCCAGGACCCTCCTGAAGATACCGAAATCCACAAATGCTCAAGTTCCTTCTGTAAAATGGTGTAGTATTCGTGTATAACCTACACAATCCTCCCATATACTTTAAATCGTCATAGATTACCTATAATACCTAATACAATGTAAATGCTACGGAAATAGTTGTTACACTGGATTGTTTAGGGAAATACAAAAAAGTCTGTGCACGTTCAGTACAGATACAGCCATACTTGTTTGATCTGTGGTTGGTTGAATCCACGAATTCAGAACCCATGGATACAGAGGCCAGACTGTACTTACTGTTGCACTGGGACTTTCAAAGACTGTTATCTGATAAAATGTTTATTTAGAGACAGGCATATCATACATTGACACCAGAACCTGGTGCCTACCTCTGAGTGTGGGACAAATGTTTAGTACTGAGTGTTGGTTTAGTACTCTCATTGTATTCTTGTAGGCAATGTAGTCATTCAATATTCAATATAGCCTTAGAAATGCTAGAATATAATACCCCATTCATTGATAGATCTCCCTAGATTTGTTGAACTGTAAAATAACTTAGTGGCCATTCAGTCTGTGGGTGTATCCTTTGTTGAACATTTGATTCATTCAGTTTTTTTAAATTTAAAAATAATTGATTAGTTCCTGTTAGTCAATGTTCTTGCAAAAATACTCAACTTCTTCAAAGGAGGAGAAATAATGAAAATAAAAGGATATGGAAGGTGCATCACTCCAGAGCTAATGCCATTTGGGAGGCTTTTCCACACCTCAGCCTGAATATGTGAGTGGAAGGAGCAGTTGCCCAAACCTAGAGAGAGCCAGAGAGGGCTGCCTGAAAGGAATTATGAAGTGCCTCTCCTGCCTCCACTCCTCCCAGCTTCTGATCTCCCACTAGGACCTCATGGTGGTGGAACCCATGCAGAAAGGGAAGGCAAGAGAACCTGCTGATGCAGTACATACAGGTCTGGCTCCAGATACCCAAACCAGGGTAGAGAAGACTGCAGGCTGGATCAGGAGAGACATTTGGAAAATATCCTGCACAGTCTCCAAGATTTTAAGAGGAGAATATTGATGGAGCTATATGAAGAACAGATACACAGATAGTACATGACTTCCCTTGAGAAATGGCAAGAAGTGGTTATATTAAAACTGGATTTCTTCATGTAAGCAACAGTGATAACTGAGTAGCAATTGCCCTCTTTCAACAATGAGTGAAGTCACCACTTACTTTGCGTCTTACCCTTCCCACTTCATTCAGATTTCCTCTGTACGGGTTTGGGTTCCAGCTCATTCTCTTACTTATAAAAGGAATTCATTATCAACCAGAGGTTGCATAGAAGATAATTTGCCCAAACTACCTGGTTACTGGTGGATACAGGTTGAGAACCTAGGAGCATTAGCCATGATAGGTTATCTTATGCTATGGTTGCAAATCTTTGCTGAAATATCTGTGGTTTATTATGACAAAGATTTGTATTTTAAGTTACTCAAAATATCCTGTGGGTCACATGGTGACTCAGAGACATGGCCTGTCTCCACTTTGCTGCTCTGTCATCTCAATGTGTGGCTTCCAGGTTAGCACAGCTGGAGAACAGAAGGCCAGAGGGCCACTCAGGGGATTTTGCTCCACTGCAGAGGGGATTTTCATCTCTATTCAGGGTCCCCTGGCTGGAATTACTCATATGGCTCTATCCAACTGTAGGAAAGTTGGAAATTGTAATTTCTGTGTGCCCAAGAAGGAAACAAGCAGCTATTGGTGAGTGTGAGCAATTGCTCCCACAATAAGAATCTTTCATTTGGGTTCGGGCTTTTTTCAGCTTGATAATGCCACTTTTTATTCTACCTTAGCTGGTGTGTTGACTGTCATATTTGCAATACAGACCTTCAGAGCTATTTGCACAGGAGAAAGCAAGACGAACGCCTGCTGGGGGGGCTCTGTGAAGACCCCACAGAGGAAAAGTGACTTGGATTTTGTTTTGAGGCTTGTGTAGGATTTAGAAATGTAAGAAGAATGGTTTAAGTTATTTCAAACTGTCCACATTGACTCAGTAAAGGTAAGTGGGAAGAATTCTCACAGCTTGTCTTGGTAAACCAGGCAAGTCAGTCTTACTCCTAGTAAAACAGTTGTGCAAAGAAAAATCAGGTTGGATCTTTGAATGCTTGATTGTGGATCTTGGACTTCACCTCATGGTTAATAGGCAGGAATTGGTTCAATAGCCAGTAATTCTTAACAGGAGGAAAGAGTGTGTCAGTTGGATTCTATAGAACCAGTTTCACTCTCCATTTGTATTTGCAGATTCAGCTTCGACACAATTTTCTTAGGTTCTGAAAGTTCAAGCACAAGCACTTGGGAGATAGTTGGCTGTGTGTTTCTGTCTTGGGTTTTCTAAGACTAACCACCCAGTGAATTCTGCAAAACCCTGTTACATAGTGTTCCTAGCCATGGAGGACCAGGGAAAGCCAAAGGCAGAACTGTCTCTGTGAGTAATGATATAGCTGCAGACCCTGATGGGGCGCAGTGCATTATTTTTTTTTTTTCTTTTTTTTTTTTTTGAGACGGAGTCTCGCTCTGTCTCCCAGGCTGGAGTGCAGTGGCGCGATCTCGGCTCACTGCAAGCTCCGCCTCCCGGGTTCACGCCATTCTCCTGCCTCAGCCTCTCCGAGTAGCTGGGACTACACGGGCCCGCCACCACGCCCAGCTAATTTTTTGTCTTTTTTAGTAGAGACGGGGTTTCACCGTGGTCTCGATCTCCTGACCTCGTGATCCGCCCACCTCGGCCTCCCAAAGTGCTGGGATTACAAGCGTGAGCCACCGCGCCCGGCCTGCATTATTAATAGAACAGGGCATAAGGATGCATGCTGTCAGAGCTACCCCGTCTATTTTTGTGACACGGGGGACTTGTAGCCACTGCATTGATTTGCAATGGTGAACTGTCATTTCCAATAACAACTGTCCATGATAATATTTAAAATAATATTGAAAATTCACTGAACATAATATTTTTAAAGGATGTCATCTTTTAAAAAATATATGTGGATTTTAAAGACAAGTAGATGAATAGAACACCAATGATTATTAAATTATCCTAAATTTACCTGGGATTGCAATAAAATTAATGTTCCCTAGAAATTATGAATGGTTGAATTAAAGCATAATAATCGAATGCAAACACCACAAAATTTTTTCTTTTCCACTTTGGCTTTTTGTTTTGTTTTGTTTTGAGACTGAGTTTCACTCTTGCTGCCCAGGCTGGAGTACAATGGCATCATCTCGGCTCACCGCAACCTCCACCTCCCGGGTTCAAGCAATTCTCCTGCCTCAGCCTCCTGAGTAGCTGGTGTTACAGGTATGCACCACCACACCTGGCTAATTTTTTTTTGTATTTTCAGTAGAGACAGGGTTTCTCCATGTTGGTCAGGCTGGCCTTGAACTCCTGACCTCAGATGATCCGCCCACCTTGGCCTTCTAAAGTGCTGGGATTACAGGCATGAGCCACCGTGCCCTGCAACTTTGGCATTGTTAATAACCTGTAGGGTTGTCATTAAGTTTTAAAACAGTAAGTAACTTTGTTTATTGCCACCTTGATTAATCTCCTTCCACTCCTGAGAAAAACAGTGACCTCAGTACCCATTTTTTTCTTGCACAACTTTCCCTCTCTCTCCAGATGAAGTTTGTGCAAGTGTGAGTTAGGAGAGTTGATGAAATTATTCACCCAGGTGTAAGTGTCGGTACATTATTAATACTTTCTCTAAGAACATTCACATCTTCACCTGGGCTTGCTGCTGCCCCACGTAGTAAGGATGCAACAGTTTGTGGTTCTCTAGAGAGCTTTGCCACTAGTTTTGCAGGGAGAGGGCTTTTAGTGTCTTAGCCATAGTGACATGTAAACAATTGATACGAGAGTTTTTCTTGAGAATGAGTTTTTATACAAAGAAAAGGGAGAGGAAGAGAACATTGCTGGCCTTGGAAATCTGAAAAACAGACATAAAACAGGAAAAGAAAGAAAGCAGATTATTTAGTTTACCATGTTCATAATTTAAGGTTAATGTAGTTTGGATATGACCCCACCAAATCTCGTGTTGAATTGTAATCCCCACTCTTGGAGGCGGGGCCTGGTGGGGTGTTTATATCATGGGAGCGCATTCCTCATGGAGGGCGTGGATCATCTCCTTGGTGATGAGTGAGCTCTGAGTTCACAAGAGATCCGGTCATGTAGAAGTGTGCGGCACCTGCCTCCCACTCTTTTGCTCTTGCTTTTGCCATGTGAAGTGCCTGCTCCCACTTCACCTTCCTCTGTGAGTAAAAGCTCCCTGAGGCCTCCCCAGAAGCTGAGCACCATGCTTGTACAGCCTTCAGGCTTGTGAGCCGATTGAAGCTCTTTTCTTTAAAAATTACACCATCTCAGGATCTGGGACAAAAGGACTCCAACAATAGAAGATGCTGTTGACAATACCTGCTTGATTCCAGCCAAACTACAATGGAACCTGCCCCTGCCAGGGTTTCAGCAGGGCCAAGCTGGAAGCTGATTTTCCACCCTAGCTCCTGTCCCAGGGAAGCAGGCCATGGGCTCCAGTTTATCTGTGGTGTCAGCAGGATGCAGTGTAAGCCCACTTCCATTAGGCATTGATGAGACAGAATGAGGCAACACAAGGTAGAGTGGTCCATGTTCTGCTCTCCCTTCCCTCCTGTACTGGCCCTGGGCCCAAAGGAGACTGAACAGATACACAGCCCTGGTGCTGCATCTCAACAGAGAAGATGGCTATTAAAAAAAAAAAAAAAAAAAAGAGTAGGCCAGGTGTGGTGGCTCATGCCTATAATCCCAACACTTTGGGAGGCTGAGGTGGGCAGATCACGAGATCAGGAGATCGAGAACATCCTGGCCAACATGGTGAAACCCCATCTCTACTAAAAATACAAAAAATGAGCCAGGCATGGTGGCGCATGCTTGCAATCCCAGCTACTTGGGAGGCTGTGGCAGGAGAATTGGTTGAACCCAGGAGGCGGAGGTTGCAGTGAGCTGAGATCACGCCACTGCACTCCAGTCTGGAGACAGAGCTAGATTCCATCTCAAAAAAAAAAAAAAAAATGTAACTAGGATTCACAATCTTATCAAAATTCCAGAATACAATAAAAAATCGCCCATCATAGCAAGAACCAGAAAAATCACAAATGAATGAAGAGTCAGTTGAGACTCCAACATAAAGATGACTCAAGGTGTTGGAATTATTTGCAAAGAATTTTAGAGTAATTGTCATAAAAATGCTTCCATAAGCAATTATGGGTTCTCTTGAAACAAATGAAAAAAAACAGAAAATTTCAGCAAAAGTAGAGCCTAGAATTAAAAATGAAAATCATAAGAATACCTCAAATAAAAGGCTATGCATGGGCTCAACATGTCATCTCAATGAAATGGAGGTGACAGAGGATGGAATCCATGAGCTCGAGGATAGCTCAGTGGAATTTGTTCCATCTGAAAAACGGAAAACAGTTATAGGGCAGCAGAGTCTCATGGGTCAATAACAAAAGAGCTCACATTTGTATACTTGGAGTCCAAGATAAAATAGAAAAATGTTTAAAGCAGCCAGGGAGAAATGAAACGTTGCTGACAGGAGAACACCAATTCAAATGGTAGCAGATTTCTCATCTCAAACCATGGAGACCAGAAATGAATGAAGTGCTTTTCCAAGTGCTGAAAGAAAAGAACAGTCACCTGCCAATTCTATACCCACAGAAATTATCCTTCAAGAATGAAAGGGAAATAAAGAGGTTTTCCAGACAAAAGAAAACAAGATAAATTTGTTGCATAACAAACCTACCCTTACAGAAGGGCTGACGGAAGCATTTTTTTTATTTTTTGTTTTTTATTTATTTTATTATTATTATTTTTGAGATGGAGTATCATTCTGTCGCCCAGGCTGGAGTGCAGTGGCACGATCTCGGCTCACTGCAACCTGTGGCTCCTGGGTTCAAGTGATTCTCCTGTCTCAGCCTCCCAAGTAGCTGGGATTACAGGCGCCCGACACCACACCTGGCTAATTTTCTGTGTTTTTAGTAGAGATGGGGTTTTGCCATGTTGGCCAGGCTCGTCTTGAACTACTGACCTCAGGTGATCTGCCCACCTCGGCCTCCCATAGTGCTGGGATTACAGGTGTGAGCCACTGTGCCCAGCCACACCTCATGAGTTTTTAAAAGCGATATTTGATGTTTGAAGCAAAAGTTACTATGCCATCTGATTGGATGCTCAATGCATGTAGAAGAAATACCTGAGACAAGGATATTTAAAAGATGGGAACTGGAAAGATACCTGAAGGAAGGGTGATCCTCCACTTTACTCCACGCGATATGGCCTCACTTCCAGGGACTGTGATGGGTTAGGGGTACATGGTGGATCCATTGACACCGAACTCGCAGTGCTCTGCATGTCGCGTGCGCAATGGGGCCAGGGAGCTGCAGGGCTGCCCTGGAGCGGATAAGGAGTGGCCGGAGCTTCGCAGAGGAAATGGGGTAGATCATGTGGGGCTGTTGGTTACATTGAGGCCACTGTAAAGTGATTGGATGTTTTTCTAAATGTAGATATTTAGTTATTAGAATAAATGAGCAAGAAGTGACAGAATCTGACTTGATTTATTTTTTATTTTTATTTATTTATTTTTTTTGAGATGGAGTCTCGCTCTGTCGCCCAGGCTGGAGTGCAGTGGCGCGATCTCGGCTCACTGCAAGCTCCGCCTCCCGGGTTCACGCCATTCTCCTGCCTCAGCCTCTCGAGTAGCTGGGACCACAGGCGCCCGCCACCACGCCCGGCTAATTTTTTGTATTTTTAGTAGAGACGGGGTTTCACCATGTCAGCCAGGATGGTCTCGATCTCCTGACCTCGTGATCCGCCCGCCTCCGCCTCCCAAAGTGCTGGGATTACAGGCTTGAGCCACCGCGCCCGGCCGACTTGAATTTTTAAAATATCACCCTAGCTACTGTGTTGAGATTTCAGTGTGAGGGTTAAGGGCAGGTGCAGTACGACGAATTAGGAGGTTATTTCAGGAAACCAGGCAAGGCCATTGTGAGTGGAGGGGAGAAACCAGTGGCTTCTGGGGGATGGTAGTTTCAATACAGAGCCAAAGGAAATCTTGGTGGTGGAAAAGAGGGATCTTTAAGATGGCTCCTGGGAGTTCGGCTTCAGTGGCCACTAATTGAGGTGAAGAAGACTGCGGGAGAACAGGTGGGGTGGAAGATCAGAAGTCTGGCTAGGGTTGAGATGCCGATTAAGCATCCAAGCAGCTGGATATGTAAATCTAGATTTAGGAAGAGAGCTACAGACTTGGGATAAAAAATTGGACGTAGTTACTATGTGGAGAGTGCTTAAAAGGATGAGATTGGATGGTCACCTAGGGAGCAGGTGTCAACTTTACTCATGGAACCATAAAAATGTAAATCTGGATGGAATATCTATAACATCAGCAAACAAGAATGAGGGGCCTCTCTATTTTTTGCTGGTGTGCCCCAATTCTCCCTATAGCACCTGGCATATAGTAGGCATTTGATAATATTTACTGAATGAACAGTGACATGTGTGACCTGTCCACCATGAGCAGATCAGCATCAGATCCAGGGCAACAGTGGAAATCTTCTCATTTCTAATTCAATGGTCGTTTATTGTCCCTAACTCTCCTGCCAAATTTAATTCTCATTATCTTACTTGTGTTCAACACTAAATTCTGATGACTTTATTGGTTGTTAGTTTTCATAAGTTATTCTTAAACTTATGATGCCTTTAAAACTAAAATTGACTGCGTTTTTCTCCTATTTTAGGAAAAAATGAAGACAGGCTAATTTTGTGATAAATTTGAAAGAGAGTAAGATTTTTTTAATTTAATAAAAATGCTTTTTACCAATTTTATAGAATTATAACAATATTCAACCCTTTTAAAACCTAGTTGCTATAGATTTTCTCTACATCACAAGGAATTCAATACTATATTAGATATTAAAAGCCTAAAAACATAAAGATTGATGATGGTTTGTGTCAGACAAGTTTTAAAATAATAAGGAAAATAGGTATAGGGAATGTATTGATAATAGAATGTACATTTTCTTAAATATAGGCTAAATTAGATTGAGGATTGTATTAATTCCAAATGAATCATTTTATTAGCACTAGCTTAGAGGAATAATTTCTTCCATACACAGAAAATTACTGTGTATACTCAATATTACTAAGATATAAAAGCCATTAGGTTTTTGTTTGTTATGCTTTTTCTGACTTTTCTCCATATAAGTGAGAAGCAATTATCACTTGAATCAACAATATATATTAATTTTGAAAAACAGAAATAAATATAAAAAAGGTTATAATTTTTATGACCATAGGCGCTAAGAAACCTAACCCTGTGTTTTCCACAGAAACCACAGTCCAGTGTTTACTCTGTTCCCGGCAACTTCATAGAACACAGCTACCATGAATAATGAGAATCGACACCACCTCTTTTTAAGCGTTTTAACTTTGACATTTCAATTTGGTTTAAAATTTTAATCCCTCCGTGTGTGTTTGTGCATGTGTCTCTGTGTGTGTGTGTGTGCATGTGTGTGTGTGTGTGTTTGTGATGAAAGAAATACATACACTAATTCTCTGAAACTCCTATGGGTGATTTAATCAACACGTATTTCTGAAGTTCTTACTTTCATCAGCATTTTCTTAAGTTCTTTGGAGAACATGGACATTTAAAGTATTCATTACCCTGGCTCCAAAATGTGCAATTTAATGCAGCATACATTGCAAACAAATTTATAAGGAATATCATATTGTGACAAATAAGGGCTACAGGAGCTTACTGGCCTGTCCCTACTCTAAAGACTAAAGTGGTCAAATGAAGGGCCGCTTGGAGGATGCAGAGGCTGAAAATGGTAAGCATTAGGGCAGGTCAGAGAAAGGGCTGTTTATTTCAGGAAGAATACATGATATGAAGCATACCATATGCATTATGGAAAGTAAATAAAGAGTAGATTTATACTATATGAAATATTTTAGAGTAATAGGATGCAATTTACAGCTAATGGGAAAAGACTGCTAAGTTATTGCTGTGTCATAACTATTTTATTGTGATTTAAAAGCTTTGTATAAAACAATATCCGGTATCTTCAGAACTAATATTTGATTTGAAGTACCTTTCTATTAAAACTTCCCTGACCATCTAATTGTATTAAAAATAACATACTGGGAATACGATGTGTCCTCAAATTAAATTGCTTTTCAATGGCGTTAAGGTAAAATAATGCCGGTGTGTTTATTGTTTTTATTAATATGACATATTGTGTGATATCTGGGCCCAACAGCTGTCTCAATTGTGGGTGATATTTATGTAAGAGCAAACTTTAAAAAGATGACAACTCTGCAGATTCTGCAGCGGTAAGCCCTTCTTGACTCTTTTCTGCAGGTTGTGGATGAGAGAGCTGCCCCATGGCTGGGCTGTTTTTACGTATACTGGCTGCTTACAGGCTATCACACTGCTGAATCACGTGTACTTGAAGACCAGCAGAGGGGTGGTGGATGTGCCGCTGCCCACGCTGTGCAAAGATGGTGGCAGAGCGGGCCCAACAGCACCCTTGGAGTCTACACAGGAAGATAAAGTCATGCATAGGTAATGTCCTCTGACTGGTTCTGAAATATATAAAGGCTGACATTTTTCAGGGACAGAGCAAATTATCCTATACCTCTTTATCCTCTAGAATTTAATTTCAAGTTGCCTAAGTCTGCATAGCTTTCCCGTCTCAAGTGCAAATGGCCCTCAAGTCTCCTGACATCCACTGAAGCTGTTTGGGGTTTTTGTTTTTTACCCAATTTTAATATTTTTTTCTGTGATCCATGCAAAGCTCTAGCATCCTGACTTCTTTAACTAAATCAATACCTTTAATCTGGTTGTAGTAAAGTCTTGCTGTAACCTGAGATCCCTTTTCTGTCCCTGGTGATATTGCATCTGGCGTCTTTGGTTTTTTGTGGATTGATTTTATTATTTAGCTCTCTAAGAGGATGTTCTTATTTCCAAGTAGCTGGAAATCACCAAATACCAATCATAATATCCAGAAGTACAAATTAATAACTTGGGATAGTAATAAATAGTACAATTTGTACTTACAGTTTATGCTATTTTTCTAAATTACATGTTGATTCTTTTTAGTGGCAAGCAGCCCATCAGTATTGGCTATTGATAATAATTGAAACAATATGCCATGCAATCCCCTCTAACTCTGCAGATGTAATGAAGCATACATTTGCCAGATGGAAGTTACAGTATAATGTATCCTGACTTGCTTTTGCAGGGTTGCTAAGTACAGTTTTTTTTTTCCCCAGCATTTTCACTGCTATCGTTGTGTATAGACTCAGTCAGTAGGGTACCTAGTAGTCTGAGCTTGAAAACTTGAGAATTAATTTCAACACACCTTTGACTATTCCCTAATGTTCTCCACTTAAATGTGTCACAGTGAAGCCAAGGGTAACAGTGTTTTGTGATAAAGAGCTGTCCTTTCCTGTACCCACCTGCAAACTTGAGTATACATGTTGGGTGTTGAGTGCTAAAGAGAGAGAAATGATTGACCCCTCTTTAGAGATACCCCATATTGATGAGAGTGATGTGCTTGGGCATGGCTTGGAGAACCAGTGGGGTGTTTGGAATGATGGCTTTTGTCCATTTCAACACTGGAACCCTGATCCTATATTATAATAAGAAAGATAGACACATGGCAGAATCAAGTATAAATTGCTTATCATAATGTTTGTAGTTCTTTGAGATATAAAAAAGCCTCCCAATTGTCCTGTAGAACTGATGTTTATTGTTTCTTTTAAATAAACATAAAAATTGACCTTCCCAGTCTTAAAACTTAAACATGTTGTATTTATATTATCTGAATTCCTTTCTCAGAAAATAAAGGATCAGGCCTCCCAGACAGCCTCAAAGAACGAAACTTACCAGATCATGGCATCTGGACCATGAGACACCAGACTCATCACCTGTGGTGATTACCTAAACCTGCTTCCTGTTGACCAGCTCTTCTTCTTTACCCCTCTCTTATTCCTGCTTTCCCACACTTGGTTAAATTTCTTCCTCACTACATACACCCATCATTTCAGTTGCTCAGGCAGGTGGATTTAAGAATGATCTGCCATCTGCTTGCCTACAGCACCCAATTAAAGCTGTCTTCCATGGCAGTACTTGTTGTATCAATGACTGGCTTTCAGTGCAGCAAGCAACAGGACCTACACCGAACCCCTGACATTCGGGTAACAAAACCAATTTCCAGGGGACATAGGCTTACTCTGTGACATTTCCTGTCTTCCTTGAATATGGCATCAAGTTTGAAAGTGGCCCTACAACTTTGATGAGTTGACTTTTATGACATTTAAATAAATATACATTAAACCAAATTGCCCCCAGGATTCTCCACAAAAATCTCATAATTATAGAGCCTGTGGTGTCTGAGTTTACTTCATTATTTTCCAGGAAAATTTTGAACTAGAAAAAAGAAATTAAAATGCTCCAAAAGTCATAGCGTAAGAACACGTCCTAAGTCTCTGTAGATTGCGTGTTTAATGGGAGAAAATGCTCTTTGCTGGGGTGAAGATGCTTCCTAGGGCAATCAGAAATCTGCCAAAAGTTTTGTAGGGTATTTTTTTTTTTTTGCTTTTGAGTTTTTCTCTTATGGAGCAGGACAAATGGATCAGCCTGTTAACAGACTAGGCAGATGCCCAGCATATCTGAACTACATCATTTCTTTAGACTTAGTAGGGTTTTGACTTGAACACTAGTAGGCTCCCATATGTCTTCCTGAAATCTAGACCTTAGGTGCCTTCTGTGGGGACTGCTGTGTATACCTGGACTGAATACACTTACCTAGTCAGCTGAATATAAACTCTCAGTCTTGGATCACCTACCCACTCCCTTCCAGAGTACAGAGTCAAGCTCACTGCAAGGGAGCAGGTTGCCCAGGGAGCCCAGTGCCCCTTGAAAAATGAACGGTGAAGAGATGGCTCTACATATGCAGACTCTTGCTAGTAACTAGCAAGAGAAATCATTTGCAGTGGCATGTCTTTGGAATGATCATTTGCCAACTGCAAGAGAGAAGTATTTTCACCCTATAGTATAATTTACCCCAAGACACAGCTCCGTCCTTTCTTATCAAGGGTGTGTATGTGTGCATGAGTGTGTATATCTGAAGTTTACTCATTAATTAAGAAATATTGCAGGTTCTCTAAAGCTTGTATATCTTGGGCTATTACAAATTCTACTTGATTGGGAAAAGAATATTTTTAGGAACTCACTCAAAAATGGACACATGCTTTGAAATAGAAATTTAAGTGGTTTCTCCAAGTAACAACAATCATGTGTTCCTTTCTTCCCACCTCTAGAGAAATACACAACAGGGAAACAACGTAGAGATACATGAGAGTCAATTGGTTATCGCTAAGTTGTATTAAGACCCTACAGAAGCTGCATCCATGTGGCTGCAAAGGACATGATTTCATTTTTTATGACAGTGTAGTATTCCATGGAGTGTATGTACCACATTTTCTTTATCCAATCCTCCATGGATGGACATCTGGGTTGAGTCCACATCTTTACTATTGTGAACAGTGCTGCAATGAACATACAGGTACATGTGTCTTCCTGGTAGAACAATTTATATTACTTTGGGTATACACCCAATGTGTATACCCAATGGGTATATCCCATTGGATCACAGATCCAATGGGACTGCTGGGCCGAATGGTAGTTCTGTTTTAAGTTCTTTGAGAAATCTCCAAACTGCTTTCCACAGCAGCTGAACTAACTTACATTCCCATCAACAGTATATAAGCATTCCCTTTCTCTGCAACCTCGCCAATATCTGTTGTTTTTTGACTTTCTAATAATAGCCATTCTAACTGATGTGAGAACTGATGTGAGATGTTAACACAGGCACAGAAAACCAAATACCATGTATTGTCACTTATAAGTGGGTGTGTAGAAACACTGAGTACGCGTGGACACAAAGATGGAACCAATAGACACAGAAGCCTACTTGAGGAGGTAGGGTGGGAGTAGGGTAAAGGTCCAAAAACTACCTGTTGTCTACTATGCTCACTACCTGTGTGACAAAATCATTTGTACACCAAACCCTAGTGACACATAATTTATACATGAACAAACCTGTGCATGTACCCCCAAACCTAAAATGAAAGTTGTAAAAAAAGATAAACACATGTGATGTGGGAGCAGAAAGCAAAAACAAAATCAGTTGGCCTAACTGACATGTAGAGAACGTTCCACCCCAAAACAGCAAAATACACAGGCTTCTCAAGTAAATACGGTTCATTTAATAAGAATAATTGTATCCTAATATATTAAAAACCTTAATAAACTCAAACCATACGGAGTATATTCTTGAATTGCAATGAAATTAACTACAAATTACTAACAAAAATGATATGATTGTCTCTGAAGATTTGGAAATTAAAGTAATTCTAAATACTTATGGGGAAAACTGGGAATACTCAGAAAAATCAAAACATATTTTGTACTAAAACAAAATGAATATGTAACATATCAAAATTATGAGATAGCTAAAGCAGGACTTTGAGGAAAAATTATAGCATTAAAAAAAGACCCTGCAGAAGGATAATGAGAGACTGAGGGCTGTTGAGTCGTTAATGGGTAAGGCTGGAAGCCAGAGGGCCTCTGTGCTAGTTTACAAAGAGGATCATAACTCCTACAGTGGAAGGGAATGGCATAGCTCAGACAATTAGGAAGACCTAATTTTTAGAGCTGCAGAGCTCCAGGGACATATGAATGTATGGCTGAGGTCACTGCTCAGGTGAGAAAAGGACTGAGACCAGAGACCATGGTACAAAGATGTATGTCTGGACAGACATGTCTCCTTTCCTGCCAGGCTAATACCAAGAAGGAAATGCTAATATAACCCAGTTGGGAACATGCTGACCCTGGTCAGGGAGGAAGGACTCTATACACCCAAAGAGTTGAATGAATTAGCTGTTTTGTATGAGCAGGAACCAGAGGGGCACTCCTGGAATTAGATTTTGAGAGCTTTAAATCAAGGCCAGAATGCAAGACTGCATAAACAAAAATATAACAACTTCAGAGCACTTTCTCAGTACAAAGGGTTAATACCCTAGCGATGACTGTAGGAAATGGTGCAGACATGTTCCTAGAGCAGCCCTTAGAAACTTGAAAAAAGTAATGCCCAATACTCAGCACAATGGAAATGCCCAAATTGCCCTGTCAGAAGCCAGAGGATATGCTGAATGAAGCAGAGATTGGATGTTATGTGAGACCAAAAGACCCAAGAGAAGGTCATAGTCCAAGAGAAGGAGCAGAAAACTCACTCTTCACCAAGACCACAAAGAATGTGCTGGGAGAGGGGCACCATCAAAACAATAATAAGTTTGGTGGTGGCTCTCCTGGTGGTTGGAGAGGCAGTCAAAGGAGTCCACTCAACAACATCATGAGGATGATGGAGCTCCATGCTAGGAGAAACCAGGTTCTGGGGCTTCACCACTAGATGCCAGGAGGTTAGAGGTACGACCAAGGGGGCGTGACCCACAGGGACTTGAGGAGATGGTGAATAGAGTGTCTGTAGTGGGTAAATGAATAGGCAGCCAAGAAGAATGCTACTTAACATCTATAACTAGGAAAAAAAGTTAGAACGGAGTATCAGAAAGTCAAGCAGAGTCACTCTGTTAACAAGTCCCAGTTCCTGCTCAGTTCCCAGACCTCAGCCAAATTTTCGAATTTAGAATCCACTGGCATTATTCCTAGGAAGAAAGACCCTACCATACCATGGCATATGCTGTGAAAATGCCCTCAATCTTCCTCAAAGGGACCTGTAGCCATTTACTTAGGCTTCTTTATACTGAGGAAAAAAGAATAACGAGCCATTTCAAAGACTACTGAATAAACGGCCCAAATTGACATTGATTGACCCGAATAAAAATCCGAAGATCCATCATAGCCCAGCTTTGGGGCACAGAGGGCTATGAGAGTTAGGCCAAATTGGAAATCGTGGCTAAAGTTAGTGGTTTGCTAGGTCCATGAATCTACTCAAAGGTCATTTCTACAATCTCCAAGTACATAACTGGAACTGACATCCTTAGTAATTGTAGTAACCCCCTTGTTGGGTTTCTGCGATGTGAGATAAAAACTGTCATCATGGAGAAAGGAAAAGTGGAAACCTCTGAAATTCCTTCTCACCCCTCTGCTAAAATACTAAATAAAAAACAATATCGTATTCTGGGAGAGACAGCAAAGACTTGTGCCACCATTAAAGATCCAATATAAGAATACAGGAAGGGTGATCCCTGTTATGTCTCCATTTAACTCATCAGTTTGGCTCCTGCAAAAACTGGACGTATCCTGGAAAAAGACTATTGATGAGCACAGATGAATAAATAATAGCTGTGTTTGCAGACAGATGTGGTATATTTGCTGGAGCAGATAAATATGGCCTCATGTCTATTGCAGGCAACCATTGATTTGATAAATGTGTTTTTCCCATTCTAATTAGCAAAGATGATTAGAAATAATTCATATTCACTTGGAACGGGCAAAAATATTCACTTACCTTTTGCCTCAGGGTCATATTAATTCTCTCACCCTCCTGTACTGTGGTCTCTCCAGCCTTCCCCAGATCCTACTTTAATTTTCCCTAATAAGTCCTTTGCTGTCTTCTTTTCGGAATATCTTCACCAACACAGTGAGAATCTCAGAAGCTATAGAATGTCTGACACATACAAAAAGAAAGAAAGAAAAGAGAGAAAGAAAAGGAAAGAAAGAGAGAGAAAGAAAAAGAAAGAAGAAAGAAAGAAGAAAGAAGAAAGAAAAAGGAAAGAAAGATAAAAAGAAAAAAGGAAAGAAAGAAAGAAAGAGAAAGAAAGAAAAAGAAAGAAAGAAAGAAAAAGAAAGAAAGAAAGAAAGATCTGAATTCAGGACTAGATCTAAAATAATAAAAATCAAAAATGACTATCTGACCCTACAAACTTAATGTTTGCCTATCAAGGTATTTTTACGTTAGCCTGTTTTCTTTAAAATAAATTGAATAAGTCAAAAGTCAGCATGACCTAGTGAAGACTGTCAACCATGGCTGCATGTTAAAATAACCTAGAGAGCTTTAGAAAAAAAACAAAAAACAGCAAGGCCCTTAACCTGCTCCCAGAATTACTGATTTCATGGTCTGGATGAGCTTAGCCATTAGAATTTTGACAAGTAAATGAGTCTCCATTTTCTCCTGTCAGAGAGAAATAATATTTTTTATCCTAGATGGTCATTATAATCTAAGCAGCTAGAATACTCTTGCCCATGGCTTGCTTGCTCATTTCTGCCAAAAATTTTATAAAATATTTGCTTCTCAAAGGTGCCCTGCCTGTCACCATAACAAAGGTTGTGAGCTCCCCCATGACCGTCCTGCCTTGTCCCTGCTGGATTCTTCACCAGGGCACTTACACCTTAAAATACCCCATAGAATTAGCATGTTCACTTTGCTCATGGTTCGTTTTCCTCTCCTGGCATGTAGGCTCCACAAAATAGGGACTTTTGACCTTTTGTTCCGTGCTGCAGTATCTAGGTCAGAAGTTGGCAAACTACAGGCCATGGGCTAAATATGCTCCAGTGCCTGTTTTTGCAAATAAAGTTGTATTGGAATGCAATCACCCATTGTGTATGTATTGTCTATAACTGTTTTTGTACTGCCCTCAGTTGCAACAGAGACTGCCCTGTGGCCTGCAAAATCGAAAATATTTATTATCTGGCCCTGTACAGAAAAAAGTTTGCCAATCTTTGGTATAGGAAAGTATCTGGCATGTAGTATATGCTTAATAATATTCTTTCATTTATTCAACAGGGTGTCTAGCACAAAATTAGCACACAAAAATGGTCAATTTTATGTTTGGTTTGATTACAAGTGAGTGTGGCCAGATCAGACAATCAAATCCCTAGAAATTCATAGAGTAAAATGTTCATCCAAATGAATTAAAAGTAATTGGAGTAGACAGTTTCTTTACCTTTATATCTTTTTTTGTTTGTTTTGTAGAGGGAAAGGGAAATGATTAGTAAAAGGGAGGTTTCACTTCCTAATCCTTTTGTTGCTCACTTAATTTTTGTGCTTGTTTGCAAGTTTCAATTAATATCAATCAAAATAATTCTCCCTACTTTGTAAATGGCGTTCAATTGTTACCACGCAAAAGGTGAATTAACCTAGGACAGGGGTTCAGGCCTCTGGCTGCCCCCTATGCTTCGGGGTCTACATGATCATCTTCTGGCAATCTAGAAGGGATGCAGTTTGGAAGCTGTGCTTACCATCATTACCCTGACATTGATTTTTAAAATGTCCATTAGTGTATTCATAAGGGAGCATATGCTATTTTTGCTAGAAGCAAAACTGAGAACTTTATTAACAGAACCCTGACTTTTCCTTTTTTCTTCCACCTTAAAGCTTGATCTTTTATGAGATATGGACTTCTTTGCAGTCTGACAAACTTTGTAGACACTTCTCAAAATAAAGTTTATAAATGCTAAAGGAAGAAGGAGAAAGCCATGAGATGACAAAGGCAATAAATTATTTTGAAATTGTAGTACTAGAAATTGAAGTTTTTAAGTAAAACTTTAAAAGCAACAAATATTTGATATAATAACTTATGTGATTCTGTATTTAATGTGGTGGATATAATAACAATTATAATTTCGAAGTCATGCTGAGAGTAAACATTTCAAGATATTTGCAGCTACTGTGAATGTGATGTTAAAATATTGAAAGTAATAATTTCTGCTGGTGATACAGTCACAGGTATTGCTAATGCAACTGTGGTTGCTGCCTGGATGCATAATTGAAGTAGATGCTAAATTTCAGTTAGCAGAAAAGGAAATCAGATGGAATTTTTCCCTTGTATTCTTTCTAACCTTTTTCTGCTTTAAGCATTAAATTTACTTGTGCAGTCTCTAGCCTATTTCTTCCTCAGAAAGTATACTCCACCTTTTGCCAATTTAACATTCTGACAAATTTGAGTCCATACATTTTTATTACTCCAAAAGAGGTACCTTTTAAACTGTACCTTTATCAGGAGTTGGAGATCAGCCTGGCCAACATGGTGAAACCCCATCTCTACCAAAAATACAAAAAATTAGCAGGGCGTGGTGGCGCGTGCCTATAATCCCAGCTACCTGGGAGGCTGAGGCAGCAGAATTGCTTGAACTGAGGAGGCAGAGGTTACGGTGAGCAGAGATCACGCCATTACACTCCAGCCTGGGCAACAGAGCAAGACTCCATCTCAAAAATAAATAAATAAATAAATAAATAAACAAACAAACAAACAAACTGTACCTTTAGATTCCCAGTAAGATCTTATTTTCCTTCTAAAGAAATTGCTGACAGTGGCCCCTAATGTCATATACTGAAGTACTAGCTCCTGAAATCTTAGCATAGATGTGCTAGGAATTCTACTTGTGTTTATAATTAGTCTGGATATACATTAGTCAATTTGGAACAGCTAGTGCACAGTCTGAAAGCTGGTGAGATAGATGTAGAGTTGCAAAATTTTCAATTTATCTATTAGGCAGCAGGAGGCTACAGTTGGCCCTATGCAAAATAATTCATGTAGCATTATGGGAATTTGTCTTTTGCACTGCCTGGCTATCTTGCTTTTATGTGCATTTATTACTAAGAAGTTGTACTCATGGAGTATTGTATTATTATTGTTGATAAAATAATAATGATATTTTGCAGTCACCATGCATCTTTCTTTGTTCCCTGACTTTGTTTGCACAGGAAAATTAAAGAAACAAATTGCCATTTAGTACTTTTCCACCTCTGCAGTAAAAAATCGGCAGGAAAGCACAAGCTCAGAATTGTCAATGAGCAGATGCTAACAGGTTATGAAACTATGCAAATCACAGTACACTTGAATAAATGAGCTGAAGTTGCTGCCTTGTCAACTTAGACATAGCTGGTGGAACTCAGTAATGGATGTTAGGGAAAATTTTGAAAATAGAAAGAAATGTCTGTAACATATTTTTTCTCTAAACCGAAACTTTTCTGGGAGGGAAGAAGTACTGATAAACTTACAAACTCTGTTTTGCTTACCCAGTGACATCGTCCTCCCCTTACATTCTTGCTGCAAGATACCCATTTTCCTTTCTCCCATGAAATGAGATTTTAGGCGCATAAACTTATGCTGATCAAGGAGATGTGAGGTAAGTTGGGGCTAAGAGTTTCCCAACTGATGTCAGTCATTAAACTCAAAACAAAGAAAAAATACTGATAGCAATTTTATATCATGTAAAATAGATGTCCCCTAAGGTTCCATCTACATCTAACATTTTATGATTCTAATATAATCTTACAAAATAATAATAATAAATGGAAAACTGGAGAGCAATGATTATTTGATTAGAGTAGTAAGAAAACACTGAAAATTACTATATACCAGGATTTCAGATAGGTATTGAGAAATAAGAATAAAAAAGATATCTCGTCCCCAAGGGCTTGAAAGTGAAATAAAAGAGACAAACAATAATCTGTTCATTAAAAAACTGTGCGATGAATGCTTTGAGAGAGATAAGTACAGGTTGCTAAAGCAGCAAAGAAGTTTAAAGAAGGCTTCCTAGGGGGTGTGGTACTTGAAGTAAGATGAGATATAATGAACTGGAAGGCTCTGTCTAAATGAAAAGAGGTATGGAGGCTTCCTATTTAGAGAAAACAGTAGGAAGTTGGAAGAGATGAGCACATTAAAGAAATGATGACAATTTAATATGGCCACAGGAGTCCACAAATTGTACAGGTGAACATATGTCCCCCATATATTCACCTGTACAATTTAAAGCAGAAACACATGTATAGTCCAGTGGCGATCTGGGGCCAAGATGTTCTGTGAGTAATAAAGACTGTTGTCTTATCTGGAGACCTCATATTTCCTGTAAGAATCCATCTGTCTGTCTATCTAATCATCGTTTCTATCTTTCTATTTTATCTATACTTCTTTCTATCCATGACGCTATTAAGAGAATTGTTGGCCTGGAAAATAGACCTGGAGAAAGTACCATGTTGCCACATAGAGAACTATCAAGTTTAAGACAGGTAAAGCAACAGAGAGGATTAAATAAGAAGTCTCAAATTAATCCCTTCGAAGTACCAGAAAGAGACAACACAGGATGTGGAACAGAGACACTATTTGAAGAGATTATGAAAGGGAATTGTCTATGATTGTTCAAAAGCCAATCTTCGGATTCAGAAATCCCAGTCAATCCTGTGCAGGAGAAATAAAAAGAAATCTATACCTAGAAATATGAGACTGAAAATGAGGAACAATGTGGACCAACAGTCTTTGCCTTTCAGAGGGAAAAAGACAGAATATCTGCAAAGAAATGATCATTAGCTTAAGAGCTACTTTCTCAACAACATAACCAGCAAATAGAAAGGGAAGATTTCTTAACTGATTATGATCCCACAAAACCATTTTTCCAGAATGAAGACAAAATAAAAACATTTAAAAACAACAACAAAACCCTGAGGTAATGCAAATCAACAGACTGCCTCTTTCATTGAGAAAGTCTTGCTGTGAAAAACATGTCCCCTGCAATAAAGCATTCTTAATGAGGTAGCTAATTTGCATTTGGATCAATCTGCTTATTAAGTAACAATTTACAGACCAGCGCTAATATACAGAGCACACATTGAATATCAGTGTTCAAAAAGATGTGCTTCAGAAATAAAGAAAACAGTGACAGAGTTGAGATGTGAAAATAATAGTAAGGAAAGAAAATGGCATACAGAGAAGTCTAAAAAAAGCAGTAAGTGTGTTTTAAAAAAAATGTAACCTTGGACGTTGGAAACAATAATACAAGGGTTAGGATAGTTAGGAATGAGTGATCCGAGTTAAAGCATTATAATGTGTCTAAGTTGTAAACATTGGTCATCCTTTATACTTTTTAAAGGTCTACAAGTTAAAATTCTTAGAGATAGGGAAAGACATAGAAAGAGTAACATCCAAACTAGTAGAGGGGAAAATGGAACTAAAAGAATGCCAGCAAGAAAAACAGACCTTAATCATTCCAAAATAGGAAGAAAAAAAAAAAAAAAACAGGAGAAAAATGCAGAAAAGCAGGAAGGGCACAAATACAAAGAAAAATTAGTACGGAAGAAATGAATTCAATCATATCAGTGACCAGAATGCTGGCCAAAATTCTTCAGTTAAAAGACATAAATCATAAGAACACAGAAAACTTGAAAGTCAAAGGATGGAAAAACATCACGATATATGTTGTACACTGTACATATAAACAAAATTTTTTGGCAATTATACCTCAATAAAGTTGGAGAAATTAATGAAACATTTAAAAAAGATATCAGACAAATACTGATTTGTTTTTACTTAGGCAATGCTATTAGCATAGTAATATATATGACTGGAGAAGCTATAAACTACACTACCACCAGAGAAAATACAAGAGGGAAAGCATTTTAAAAATAAAAATAATAATTACAGGTTAGTAGATTGTTTCCCTAAGAAGAAATAACAATTTTAAAGGTATCCACCTAGTCCTGTAACTCAAAATATAGAACACATAAATATGAGAAGATATAATGTTTCACAAGGGGTCAATGGCAAATCCACCCGTTAGATGGAGACCTGAATGGTTGGTGAAGTATGGATGAAGGGAAGAGCCGAATGTGCAGGTGCAGCAGCTGTGCACGTATCCCACAACGCATAAAACATCTCAGGAGAGATGAAATATGGGGAAGGTAACGGCAGTAAAGAAAAAAGAAGCAGCTGGGATTTCCAGTCTAAGAAAAGAAGAATAGAGAACTTGAGGTGCAGACACAAAAGCCTCGTTCCTGTCATTTTAAGGTTTCTTCTCTGAGAATGGTCATCCTGTGTCTAGGCACAGCAGGCCTTGGGAAGGTAGCCTCTGTATCTCCAAAGTTTCTGACCTATACTGTTGTACTTCTTATCTGACTTTTAAAAGCAACATTCTCAGTTAATTTCAGTTACCCCTAGGGATGGTTGTATATCAAGACATTCTCAGACATCCACAGACTGGCATGAATGAGCACACTTGCTGAGGGGAAGCACACGGAGGGTGTGCAGCTTTCAGCCTCAGGAGAGAGGAAAGGAGCAGGAGAGAACTCACGCATGCACCGCTCTCAACATCAGGGAGCCGTGCATAGCCACTGGGGTGTACCTCATATGCGATAAGCTGTTTATAGATGTGTTTTCCCCATTGGATTCTGTCTTAAAGGAGTCAAGTATTTTTCCAATCTTTGACTACTTGAGGTATATTACACTCCTGGATCAGAAAACTGAAGTCGAGAGTCAGCTCCATCTCCTATGTGGTTGCCCTGCATTCTCCCCTGGCTGTGAGCTGTGCTTATTCCCGCCTCTGTGGCTCACTCACAGAAGCCCCAATGCCTCGAATCTTCACATTTGGTTCTACCTTTTCAAGTGTTATGTGATTTTCAAAGCCAACGTTAAATTCCACCCCTTCCATGAAGCCCTCCAGCTCAGATTTCTTCCTTTTCTGAATCTGGATGCCATTTACATGCGGGTACCGTGTTATGGTCTCCCTCCTTGGTTTCCTAAGCTTGAGCCTTGGGTACAAGTTGCAGGGCAGGGATCACGCTTATTAATTTGCTTGTATCATACACAGGGAAAATGCTGCTCAAATGATCAACTGTTGGATTGATGGAGACACCTACATGAATTATATCACTTGTCTTGGATTCTTTTAGCTTAGAAATGCAATGATTTTATGACAAAGTTTCTAAATTTCAAAAAGGTGAATTTTGAAATTGATTTTGAAATAATTTAATTCTAGCTATTTCTTAAACTCCAATATACCTGCTAAGTTATATGGTAATATGGTCTTTGTGAAAATAGATAATCTATTTATGCATTTCTACCAGGTCACAGCCATTACAAACTTCATGAGAGTAGATTTTTTGTTTTGTTTTGTTTTGTTTTGTTTTGTTTTGTTTTGTTTTGTTTTGAGACAGGCTCTCACTCTGTTGCCCAGGCTGGCGTGCAGAGGCACCATCAGGGCTCACTGCAGCCCCTACCTCCATGGGCTCGCCACCATACCCAGCTAATTTTTGTATTTTTGGTAGCAATGGGGTTTTAACATTTTGCCTAGGCTGGTCTTGAACTCCTGGGCTCAAGTGATCTTGGCCACCTCAGTGTCCCAAAGTGCTGGGAATATAGGCATGAGCCACCATGCCTGGCCAAGAGTGGATTTGTCCCCATTCTTCCAAACTTCTTATTTAGTTTTGTAATTCATCATCATAATCAACTGTCAAGTGATCCAGGCTTATTGAAATGAATACAGAATTGGAAAGAGTGGGGAAACTTTCTCTTCTCATAAAAAGAGTCATATTTGTCTTTTTCTCACAAGAAATACCTTGGGGTAGCTGCATGAGAAATGTGGACATTTTGCCATAAAGCACCAAAAGATAATACAGAACAAAACACAATATGTCAGTTCAGTGAACGGAGGAAAGAAACAGTAAGAAAAATGTCTTTTAGCTGCAGCCCAATAGGGCTTCACAGATATCTCTATGGTAAAATATAAATGAACCCATCAAGAGTTGTTGACATGTGGAACAATAATAACATCCCAACTACCTTGAAATCTTGTTTAAAATGAAGACTTCTGGAGGAACAGAATTGAGAGCATATTTCAGCAAAGGAGCTCTCCATAAATATGATAAAGTCATTTCAATATCCACTGCCTTCTCTTATCTGTTCCCAGGTGCTTATGTCCTCATGTGGCCCTTGTGTCCACAGATACCCAAGCACTTGTTAGCTTAGACATAGCTCTAGTCATGACCTTTGGGTTAGCAGCAAACAGGTGGTCCAGAACCCTTCATCCCAGAACCAGCTGAATCCGCACCAACATCTGTCTGTCTATCTATCTGTATCTATCTATCTATCTATCTATCTATCTATCTATCTATCTATCTATCTCTGTCTATCTATCTATCCATCCATCTATCTATATCTATCTAATCTATGTATTACCTATTATAAATCTATCATCTATCTATCCATCTATCACCTATCAGTCTGTCTACCTATTTTTCTATCAACCTATTAGCTATCTATCTTTATCACCTATTTATCATCTATCTATCCATCTATTATCTATTTATCATCTATCTGTCTATCATCTATCTACCTAATCTATGTATTATTATCTATTATCAAACTACCTATCATCTATCCATCTATCATCTCTCTGTCTACCTATTTTTCTATCTATTAACTATCTCTTTATCTATTATTTATCATCTATCTATTTACCATCTGTCTGTTATCTTCTTGTCTATCATCTGTCTGTCTATCTACCTACCTACCTACATACCTATCTGTATTAGTCTGTTCTCATGCTGCTAATAAAGACCCACCTGAGACCACGCAATTTATAAAGGAAAGAGGTTCAATTGACTCGCAGTTCTACATGCTTGGGGAGGCCTCACAATCATGGCAGAAAGCAAATGAAGAGCAAAGCCACATCTTACATGGTGACAGGCAAGAGAACTTGTGCAAAGGAATTCCCATTTATAAAACCATCTTATCTCATGAGACTTATTCACAACCATGAGAACAGTATAGGGGAAGCCATCCCTATGATTCAATTATCTCCATCTGGCCCCGCCCTTGACACATGGGGATTATTACAATTCAAGGTGAAATTTGAGTGGGGACTCAGCCGAACCATATCTCCATCCATCCATCCATCCATCCATCCATCCATCCATCCATCCATCCATTCATAGAGTCATATATCTGAGTCCTGAGCCTTCTGGCTTATCTATTTCTGTGTACAGGGGCCTCCTTGTGATTATGCCACTCATTTTGAGAAAGGAGGAGGATAAAAGAGCATTTTGCGGTTTCTACCTTCTCCCTTTGAAAACCTAGGAAGACAAAAGTGGCTAATGAACAGATTGTGGGTATATTGAACCACTATACCCAGTGGTCCTCTTTTCACTTTATATGACAGTTCTTAAGTAACGGAGCTGGTACTAGATGGGTGATGGAGGCTTTCCTATACTTCTCTAAAATCACACCCTGTAGATGACCACTGGGTCTTTCTGGGTGTGCTTAAGCCTCACACCATTGTATGGAGGATGGTGCTGTAGGGAAAATGGAGAAAAGCTCCAGACAAGATGCCCAAATCCCTGGGCTCTAGTCTTGACTGTGAATATCTTCAAATAAATAGATCACTTTTATTAATATCTTCCCATATTTCTTAGTTTTCTCATCTGTAAAAATGGTGCTAACAATCATCGCTCTTTTTAAGTCTTTATAGTGTCAAATTTCACCTGGGATAAGGCCTTGCAGCCTGTGAGGTGTGAGACAAATGCAGTCCCTGCGAAAGGCTTTGTAGGAACATCATGGAGCCAGGTAAGATCATACACAAGGCAAAGGAGCACACGCTTCCTAAGACAAACACACACTCTCTCTCACGTACACACAGACACAGATGCACATATCCTCTGACTATCTTCACACCACGACTCCAACTCTGCATTCAACCCACTCGTCTCCTGGCGTCTCCTCTCCTGACCCCAGCGTTTGTCTGAGGCTTCACTTATTGAGCATGTCTCAGATCCTGAAATGATTCCAGCTGTGGGGCCTCTGCTCTTCCAATACCGAATGCTAGCTGCCCCTTGAGCTTGGCTTCATCACGGCCCACATTGTGGGTGAGGATCAATGAGGATGATAATGGTGATACTATTCATTTGACTCACCAGAAAGAACCCTAGCTTCCTGTTGACCATGCAAGGAAGAATAATTTAGCAATCTAAAAGCTTTCTTTTGCCAATATTGATGTATTTGGTGATTGAAATGAAGCCTGCACTGCTGGTCTTTCTCTAGGCAGGCATTCCAAACAGAATAAGTTCAGACATAAAAGCCAGATTGTTACCACTGAGCTCATTTAAAGAAAAAGGGAAAATGAGTTTTTAAGTTTGTTTTCAGTCTAGATTTTTTTTTAAGATGTAAAACAAAATTTGCTTATGGTAGTCACCATCAGGATAAAGAACATATACTGTCCAAATACAAGTGAAATAGATAATCACGCATTAGAAAAACAGCTCCGATGGAAGATTTAGGTGACAATTTGGTGCAGCTATTTTTACAGGGTTTTATTCCTAAATTTTTGAGGGCCTCTTCATTTAAAGATAATCCAGAAATAATGAATTTAGGGCTTAGATACACTTTAAGAATATTCCCATGATTATACAGCAAAGCTCTTTAATGCAAATTACACATAATTTATTTGTAAATTTACTTACTGAAGGATTTGTAGTTCAGCATTATGTTGATTTTTAGTATAAACAGAATTTACTATACCAGTATTTGTCCCAGATGATTGAATTCTTGAATTCTTCCTTCTCTCTCTCTCAGTTCCTCCATTCCTTCCTTTCTTCTTTCCTCTCTCCCTTCTGCCTTCCTTCATGTCTCCCTCCCTCCTTCCTTTCTTCCTTTCCCCCCTCTTCCCTCCTTCCTTTCTTCCTTCCTTCCTTTTTCTTTTCCGTCCTTCCTTCCTTCCTTCCTTTCTCCCTCCCTCCCTCTCCCTCCCTCTTCCCTCCCTTCCTTACTTCCTTCCTCCCTCCCTCCCTTCCTCCCTCCCAACTTCTTTGCTTCCTTCCTTCTTTCCTTCCTTCCTTCCTTCCTCCTTCTTCTCTCCCTTCCTTCTTTCCTCCCTCCTTCTTCTCTCCCTTCCTTCTTTCCTTCTTTTCTTCCTTCCTTCTCTTTCTTCTTTCCTTCCTTCCCCTCCTCTCTCCCTCCCTACCTCCTTCCCTCCCTTTCTACCTCCTTCCCTCCCTCCCTACCTCCTTCCCTCCCTCCCTCCTTCCCTGCCTCCCTTCCTCCCTCCCCTTTCCTTCCTTCCTTCCTTCTTCCCCCCCTTCTTTCCTTCCTTCCTTCCTTCCTTCCTTCCTTCTTCCCTTCCTTCCTTCCTTCCTTCCTTCTTTCCTCCCTCCTTCCCTCTGGAACAAATCCTGAGATTTTTTCACTTAGCAATTAAATGATATTGAGTACTGCTATGCATCTGCCATATTCTTGGGGCATGTAGGATGGTGTTATTACAAACTATAGTAAGAATAAAAGCTATGTGGGCACCTAAGAGGGGCATATGACCAGGTCCTGGGAAGTCAGGGACAGCTTCCTGAAGTAGGAATAAGAATCAATCAGAGAAAATGGGAGTGGGAACAGGATGGCCACTGGGCATAAGAATCAATCAGAGAAAATGGGAGTGGGAACAGGATGGCCACTGGGCATGCTAGCCAAGGTCTGGTGAAGAGAGGGAATGTGGTAGCTGAAGAATAATTCTACTCAATCGACCTGGAGATCCCAAGGAGAATTCTGCAGAGATGTGAAGTTGGAGCGAGGCAGGACCCAGTTAGTATGTCAGATTTTATCCTGAGAGCAGTGGACTGGGCTGGGGGATGCTTGTGTGTTTTGAATACAGAAGCAGCATGAGAAGATCTGCCTCCAGTGTGAGGGTCACTGGAGGAGGAGAGGGTTGGAGGTGAAGAGCTGCTAGGGGTGAATTGAATTCAGGTGAATGATGATGGTTTTCTGAGCCAGGATCCTGGGGGAGGTCAGTATGCTAACAAAAATTAATTAGAGAAGATTTTAAATGGCAAAATGAATCATCAGGATTTAGAAAGTAGAAACAGAGTGAAGAAGAAAAGAGGATCAGAAATGACTTGGGTATTGCATAGTCCCTGAGGCCTGCCACTGAATAAGAAGGAGACAAGGAAGGTGAGAGCTTAGGCGTGGGTGAGACAAATTTGGGATGCCTTTAGGATCTTTTGTTTTTTACTGATCAACAGTCAGTTTTATTTCAATGTTACCAGCCCTGCTCCAAGACTATTTTAAAGCAGCTCTCAGACATATATTATTTCATCCATAAATAAATGAAGACATAGCTCTAAAAGATAAAGATTCTTTTTTTAAAAAAAATTACATTATTAAAAAATCACACTATCACATTCAGACAAAACAGCAATGATTCCTTTATACTATCAGCTATCCAGATAGGATTCAGTCTTCTCCCAATTTTCTGGACAAATTGTTAGTTTAAATCAGGTCTACATAAGAGCGAGGCCTTGTAATTGGTCCATATGTCTCCCAAGTCTCTTGTAATCTATGGGTTCCCTCTCTGCCTCTCTCCCTTTTCTCCTTGCTGTTATTTATGAAGAAACTGGGCCACTTGTGGCCTGCAGCGTCCCCACAGTGCAGGGATTGCTGGAGGCCTGTACGCCACCGTGTCATGGTGAGTGCTGTCTCCTGGATTTCCTGTGGATGGGCAGTCATGTTGAGAGGTTTGGTGAGATTCAGGTTTGGTTTTTTTTCCCGGCAAGATGACTTCCTTTGTGGCACAAAATGTGTGATTGTCTCCACAAGTGTGGCATTCACGCTGTTAAGTTCATTCATTTATTAGGGATTGAAAAGCGGAAGTGCTCCACCCTGCAGCCCGTCCTCACTGGTTAACTGGAATGCTTAAATTCCCTCCATGGAGCGCAGGGATTATTCCTGGGCTGTGGATCACAGAGGAAAGGCAGGGCCACTGTTTGATCCTCGCCCTGTATTTCCCAGTTTTCAAAATACTGAACTAATTCCTTTATATCCTTCAAAGGTGGCTTACGATAAGTAATAATTTTAAAATTAATGTACTGTTGTAAGTAGTATCAGTATGAATTTGTAAGTTTACACATGTTTTATGAGTTTAGTACATTACAATCATTATTCCCATGGGTGCTCAAATTAAGCCGTCTTGGGCGGGTGGGAGCCCCTTCAGATGGCTCTGAGTCCTGGGAGGTGACCTCAGTCTTGGCCATCTCCGTTGCTTTCCCCTATTCCATGATATTGCAGGCTTTTCTTGTGTATTTTCTACATTCCACATCTGGAATCTGATTTTCTCCAGAAAGACTTGGTTCCCTTTTGTGGAAAATTGTTACTTGGAGACCACATTCTGGGAGCTGGGAGGGTCATTGCTCCCCCATGTGCTATCGTGTCTGGCATTTTATGGGGACAGAACTAGGAGAAAATTTTAAAGATAAAAAACATCATGAGTTCACATTGGTATTTCCTGTTCAAATTCAGGGCTGCAGGTGGTTTTGTTTTCATTTTATTTTGCTTACATAACCTGCCTAATTTTATATCTTTGTCTCTTGTTTCCCATACTGGAAATTCCGGTTCTAAGCGACACCAACAAAATAATTCTTAGCTTTATCCCACAACACACTCAGCCCATTGCAGAATAACAAGACCATTCCTACCACCGACTGCCAAGAGTGTGATTCCTGAAAGCAGTTTCATATTTTTTTCCTCAGTTCATTTTGTCCTTAGGTATTCTTGTGTTTTAAAGCTGCAAGCTGCTTGGCACAATTCTCACCTGTGAGTTTATGCTCTCCGTCAGACACACACTTAAATTCATGTGTTGCTCTTTACTTTTGGTTTGTAAGTATTACTTTTTAAATCTAAAATGTAATTTACGTTTTGTTTTTATAATTATATAAAATATTAACATGATTCCAAAGTCATCTCTACAAACTCTGAACCCCAAAAATCTGACAGGTCTCAGTTAATTCAGAAAGCTTTGCCAAGGTTGAGGACACATGTCTGTGACAGCCTCAGGACGTCCTGATGACATGTGCCCAAGGTGGTCAGGGCACAGCTTGGTTTTATACGTTTTAGGGAGACATGAGACATCAATCAACATATGTAAGATGAACATTGGCTTGGTCTGGAAAGGCAGGGCCTCGGTGACATCAATCAACATATGTAAGAAGAACATTGGTTCGGTCTGGAAAGGTACGACAACTGGAAGCAGGGAGGGGGATTCCAGGTCACAGGTAGGTCAGAGACAAATGGTTGCATCCTTTTGAGTTTCTGATGAGCCTCTCCAAAGGGGGCAATCAGATACCTATTTATCTCAGTGAGCAGAGGGGTGACCTTGAATAGAATGGGAGGCAGGTTTGCCCTAAGCAGTTCCCAGCTTGACTTTTCTCTTTAGCTGAGTGATTTCAGGGCTCCAAGATATTTTCCATTCACAAAACCAAGGTGTATTCAAAGAAGTCACGCTTTTTCCCTGTATACCTGCTTCCTGTACCCAGAATTCCTTCCTTTCTCCTGTAGGTAACCATTTTTACTCTCATGATTTGTCTGTGCATGGTTTAAATAACGTTAATATAATATAAATAATATGCATGTAGATGGATATTCCTCCCATCTTTTTCAGATACTTGCCTTCACCTTGCTTTCTTGATTTGACATTATGACTGGAGGAGGATTTTGGACAGTATGATGAGTGCTTGAAAGTCGTGCAGATGCTCACCAGGCAATTGAATAGACAGGTCTGCAGCTTCAGAAAGAGGCCTGGGCTGGGTATACATTATTGAGACACCTTTCCTGGATAGCGACCCATGCCATGTGCACCAGCATGGTTGCTGAGGGAGAGAGAGAACAAAGGAGACCTGAATACTGGCAGCATTTACAGACTGAGCCACGAGGAAGCACCTAAGAGTGGCCTAAGAGAGAGAGGAGGCAGAAACCAGAGAGCGTGTCAAGGAGGAGAGAACTGTCAACAGAGCCAAAGGGCTGTGAGGAGGGCAAGGAGTACAGGCCATAAAGCGATGGTGGCTGTGCACGGCGGGCACTCGGAGATCCCTCCATTTCTGCCCTTCTTCCTGGGCATTGCTGAGCTGTCCGTCCCAGCCTTTAGCATGTAGGCTGGAGCCGTGGGACTCTCTGGCTGCCGTGTCATGGGCTGAGATGAGGCTTTCTGCTTAACGCCTTACCCGACATCATTCTGCTTAACGCCTTACCCGACATCATTCACCCACGTGTTGGCCTTATTCTAGGTGTGCCAGTCTGAGCTGATCTTGGCAGGCAGGCAGTGGAGAGTGCAGCTTCGTAAGACGGGATGACAGACTGGGTCCCCCACTGACTGTGAGGCTGAGCTCTCCCCAGGGAGGTGATGGGGTGGGAGGAGGACAGGAACTGAGAAGAAAGAAAGGTCCAAAATAGTCTTTCTGGAAAGTGGAGTGAGAACATTCTAGAACTGATTCAAAGGTGTCAAATGGTGTTTTTCATTAGGAAACAAATGGTTTCCTCCTCAGTTCCTCTTCAGTTCCTCCGGCCCACTGCGGGCTTGGTGCCTCAAGACCACGTGGAGGGCACAGCGATTGCAGCAAACGACTCTCTCAGGAGGCTCACTTTCATCCTTAGGATATACTTGTGCACCGCCAAACCCTTTACTTGCCAGATTCTGCTTTTCTAAGAAGACATTTCTCGTTCAATGATGAAAATCTTACATTCTACATAGCATTTGATTTGACTTCTGTATATTTTTGGTACTTTGATCTGGGTTTTGATTTTTTATTTATAATCCCACCAATTTTTGCAGGAAAAGGAATATTTTTATTTTGTTTATTAATTCTAAGTGCATTAAAACACAAAAAAGATAGCTTCCTTGGAACACTATTTTTGTTTTTTGTCTTTCTCTTTCTCCCTCCCCCCTACTACTTCCATTTCCTCCTCTTTCTTTCCCTTCCTTCCTTTTTTCCTTCCTCCCTTCTTTCATCTCTCCCTCCCTCCTTTCTTCCTCCCTCCCTCTCACCCTCCTTTCCTTCCTTCCTTCCTTCCTTCCTTCCTTCCTTCCTTCCTTCCTTCCTTTCCTTCCTTCCTTCTTCCTTCCTTCCTTCCTTCCTCTTTTTCTTTCTCTCATCATTCAGTAACACACATGAAAAGCTGAGAAGTAACGTTTAGAACATAAGAGAAGGTGAGGTGCGGAATGATTCACCCTCGGTCCTGCCTCCTGCCTTTGTTTCATGGTCCCATTGCAAAATAAAAAGGAGGAGGTGTGACTAAAAATCAGTATTACTGATTTCTTTGAAAGACATAAGTACTTTGACAGTACCATCCCCTTTGACAAGATTTCCCTGTGTGGTTTCACAGTTATTTTCACATTTATCTCCGAGTGGGATGCAGTCAGGGATGTTGGAGTCAGTGTCTACATGTGTTCACATGCTTAGGGTGATGCCTTTAACAAGACGACACTTCATATATATGTAAATTCCCATTTTTAGAAACAGTTTCTTTATTTGCAATTCCATCCCATATGACTGTTCGTTTTCCTGGATATTAGATTTCACCATGATTCTTAAAGTACCACATGCCCTATCCATGATGTCTTCAACAGTAATCAGTGTCGGTGTGTGCTGTGCTCACTGTGCCTGTGGGGCCAGTGCTTGGCCTCGTGCTGGAAAGGAAGCAAAGGGAAGGAGGTGATGAATGAGAGCAAGCACACCATGGAGAACAAGTCCAGGGTGCAGGACGGAAACGCACAAACCACACTTGAAGGTGAAATTGTAACTTCCTACACCGCACACTGGGAACGGGGATGCTAAGTAAGTTGTCAGCCAGACAGACAGCTCCTTGGATTTCCCCTGGCCTGACTCAGCCGGGAATGCAAATTGAAGGACAAAATTATGGTGGGAGAGGGAAAAAATAAACATTTATCCCACATATTTTGCCCAGCGCTGTCTTCAGGATCAAAAGTAGGGGAGGGATCCGTCCTGACTCCAGAGAAATCCAGGTGAGAATCTTATCTCCTAAGCTACCGTTACTTCCTCACATACATTTCTTAATAATAAACTACTGTGCTTAGCTAAACTAGTAACTCTCTACTGCATTTGTGCAAATCTCTCATATATTAGGTTGGCGCAAATTGTGGTTTTCACCTCACTTTTAATGGCAAAACTGCAATTACTTTTGCACCAATTTCATAGCTCTTTGTCATATTTAATATTTTCCTACCAGAGAAATGACCTGTACTTTATCTTACCATAAGTGTAATAAGGATGATATTTCCTGAAATAATTTTGTGTGCTTTCTTTTTTGCGTTTCCTTGTTTATAGCCTCTTCTCTTTGGCCAGAGGAATTCATTTGCCCAAAGTAGATTTAGGATTGTTATGTCAAAATACAAAGACAAATGAAAATACAGTGTTCAGCTTTTGACATCCAGGATGGGATTTTAGAGTCTCAAAGCTGACTTGTATTATTCATAGTGAGAAAAGAGCTTTGAAAGCCAGATTTTATGGAGAGAGAAAGAGAAGTTAATTCAAAACTACAAAGCTCTGTTTTTGTCATGTCAAGGGCCCCTGCCTGGCAAAATAACCACTCTTTCTATCGACTAAAGCTATAGCGCAGAGGGAAGTCATGTTCAAAACAGGCATCAGCCACTAAAAAAACACACCCCTGGGGAGGAGATTCCTAATTAGGACATTTCAAGTGCCAAGCAGCGTCTTCTAGGTACACATTAGAATTAACTTTCACGTATATATGTTGACTTTCATCTTGAAATATTTTAAATAAATGACAACATGAAAATAGAAAACCACATCTAGACCTTCTGGGAATAATATCATACATGCTACTAAGCAAGAGAGAAATGAGTTAGGTCAGAGAGCAGACTTTCTATTGCCAGATGGAGGCAAGGCCAAGGAAGGGAGGAGTCTTGTATTGAATTGGAAATTATTTCTGGGAATGCCAAAGCTTAAGCTTTATATCCTTTTACCTCCATTTGACATCCCTAATATTGACTATCCCTTAGTTGTTCAAACAACTTGTGCATTGGAATTCTAGGCTCTTGACCCAGCAATGTCCTTCTATGGGGAATTTCTCTGCATGCTGGTGGATATTTTCCAAACCTGTGGCTCTCTTTTAGAGATGAATATGCAATATTGCTGCTATACAGAGAAGTCTCAAGTTGGGCATCTGGTCATCCATAACTATAAGCAAGTGAAAGTTGATGCTTTTAACACAGGTCACAAAGGATCTGAAATTTCATAATTCTTTATTTTGAGTTAAATACTGCCCTCTTCAGGCATTCTTAATGGTTACTGAGGGGAGGGTGAAAGATGAGACACACAGTAGTCACTAATCACTGGTCAAGCTTGGGATATTGAGGCACTGCCTCGTGCTAGCACCAGGAAGGTCACCAGTCCTGAAGGCAGGAACCTTCTTTGATTTACCACTGACTTGCTTTCCTCCAGAGAAACCCATGATTGTTGTTCTCCATGGTCTTTCTCTATCCTTTAGAGATTTCTTTCTCTTCCTTTATCGATCTTAGCTGCATCTGAAGATGGTGTAATGGGGTGTGACCTTGTAAGATGCTGAATAACCTTCTCATCTTGCCTTCTGCTTCTACAAAGATGCAAAAGCAGTGCTTGTTCATGTCTGTCAACCTTCCTACTGTTCCACCTCCTTTACACTAAGGTTGAATTATGCTTAGTTAGATTTCAGATCTATGTGCTCTAGTCAGTTCCTTGGATTGGTAACTGCACCCATGATCTCCTAGACTTCATTTTCAAGTTTTCCAAATTCCTCTGCTCCATGGCTCCTCTGTTGTTTCTCCTACGTTAAAGAGCACTCCCTTGAGAAACTGGGCTTAAAGGAGAAGGCCACACCCTAATCTGATCTCTGATGAAGGGCTGGACTCCACTCTTGGTGACACTCAAAGACTTTCTCTATCCCATTTCTTACCGTTTGGGTTTAGAAGCAGTAAAATCCTTTTAGATCTCAATGTACTGGACCCTTGCTATTCTTTTTTTTTCTTGAACCTAGCTTTTTCTAGTAATGCCTTGATAAAGGTATGCAATAAATGCCCCCCACTCACACACACCAGGGTTCTAGTTCTTCACAATAATTTACCCTAAGGCTTCTGACTTAGTAGACACATTGTCTGCTTCCCAAACTATTGCAAGCACAACAATTTTAATTAATAAATGCTTGTTACTGCACAACACCTATTGTATCAGTGTTTTCCCTCCATGTTGCCCAGTTATGAAGTTATTGTAGATTCTGTCTCTCTCTCTTCATTTCTTTCTGCCAAACCCCACTCCTGGTTCAAATTTCTATGTTAATCAGGATACGATAAATGTTGTAAGCAATGATCTTAAATTTCAGTGGCTTACTATAATAAAAGCATATTTCTCGTTCATGCAAATTCCAGTGCAGGTATTTTCAGTCAGACAATCCTTTTCTATACCTCTCCTCAAGATGAGGAATCACAGAGCTGGGGTCCCTCCCTCTTGTGATGCCCTGGATCCTTGAACTCAGGGTCCTGTGTTGGATCCTACTCAGTCAGCAGCCCAAAAAGCAAAGAGAAAATGCATTATGATTCCTGTGTGTTTGTTCTTGAATGAAGTATCTTCCAATAATAACTGCTCAATATTTCTTGCTTGATACCCTTTTAAAATGCAGGATGTTACTGGGAGAAGTAGCATATCAGTTAATTACCATTTGCAATTAATCAGGGGAAGGATGTGATATGGTTTGTCTCTGTATCCCCACCCAAATCTCATGTTGAATTGTAATTTCCAATGTTGGGGGAGGGGCCTAGTGAGGGGTGATTGGATCATGGGGATGGATTTCCCTTTGCTGTTCTTGTGATAGTGAGTGAGTACTCAGGAGATCTGGTTGTTTAAAAGTGTGTGGCACTTTCCCCTTCACTGTCTTTCTCCTGATCCGCCATGGTAAGACATGTTTCCTTCCCCTTCGCCTTCTGGCATAATTGTAAGTTTCCTGGGGCCTCTCAGCCATGCTTCCTGTACAGCCTGTGGAACTGTGAGTCAATTCAACCTGTTTTCTTTACAAACCACCCAGTGTCAGGTAGTTCTTTAGAGCAGTGTGAGAATGAACTAATACAGGATGGGACCAAACAAATTCTGGGTGCCTTTGGAGAGCATGTGTGGGTGGGAGAGGGATGAAAAAAATAGACTTGAAGTCAAAGATTAATGGAATTTATTTCATTTTTTTTTTTAGAAAAGTAGTAATGACTGCAGAGGTATATAAAATAAAGATAGAAGTGATATGGCCAGTATTGGAAAGGCAAATTATTTGATAATTTTCTGATAGCATTAAATTTCTGCTAACTTTAATATGGATGAAAAATCACAGATGTGCAGGTATAGAAATATGGCATACTACAGACAGGCTTCATATGGAGCATAAATGGAATGTTATAAATACATTTAATTTAGGAAATTTGTGACAGCTAAACTAATTAAAAATCAATTTAGAGATATACAATAACGGAACTGAATGGGAATGGTGTGTCTATTCAATGAAACATCATGAAGTCATTTTAATGACAGTCATGTAAACTGCCTCATAACCCTTTCCCATTTCTCAATAATAATGCTTGTGATTACAGAGTATGTACAATTTAATAGCCTCCCTGTTTCTCTATTTTATATGAAAATTTTGTTTTCACCTATATGAGAGAGAACTGTGTCTAAATATAATGAGGCCATCTTAGCTTTCTTAGCTGTAGGTGCGCACATTTAACTGCCTGGGAAATTTTCCCAATGGAAATAACAAAACTAAATAAATGAGACATTGGTTTCATTATTTTAGATCATTTGTTTCTTGAATGATCTGGGCAAAACATTTTTTCCCTTGTTTCTGTTGTGGTGCTTCCTCTTTTACAATTCACATTTGGTATAGCCTTCCCAATGATCATGCAGTTCTCACGTCAATATTGTCTAAACATCTTGTGTGCTGCTGAGCTATTGGGTTCAAGTACTTGAAGTTTGGATAAATGAGTTCAGTAGTCATTCTGTCAAATATGACATGATCTCAAGGGTGCACAGATCTAAGAATCACTTCTAAAGGATTGGCTTCAAAGTGACCTGAGGACATCCTAGGTGAGGAGGTCTCAGTACAGATGGAACTTTACATAAGATTGAGGACATGTCAACCATCTGAAAAAGAATGACAGAAATGTGTAATAGACTATAGGGAACTAGTTCCCAGACCTCCTCTATCGACTTCTTGTCACTGCCGTCAAATGTGTGTGTGTGCGTGTGTGCATATGCACACAATGCTGATATATAACATTATATGGTGGTTTGGCTTTTGATAGTTCCTGATGATGAGTATCTTCCTAGGTCCCAAATAAATACACCTGTTTCTCAAGAGTGGTCGAAAAATAAAAGTGGAGTTGACTTCAGAAGACATACTGTTCTTACATTTCTGTAGAGTTGACAGAGTATAAGTGTTTTGAATGGTTTCTCCAGGTTTTATGTGTTAATTTCTAATGTTCATGAGAGGTAGTATCATAATAATATTTTAGAGCATTTTGTAACTTTCATAAATGTTCCAGAAAGTAAAAACAAATGAATTTATGCAGCCTAGAATCCATTATATAATTGCTTACCAAACTAAGGTCTCTTGAGTTCTAAGGTAATATTTACTTACTATTTGCATAAACCCAATATACATTCTGACAAATTTACTTCTTCTCACTATGCTAGCTGCACAATTTCTTTATAGCAATCACATAATTACCAAAAAAATCACAGCCAAGAGTTATATCTAAATACCTATATTTCACCCCTTGCTAACAGTAAACTCCATCTTATTTCATCTGTACATTTAGATACCACCTACCTCCACAAATAAGAAAATATTCATCTCCTTTTTACAACTTAATAACAGAAATTTATAATGTTTATTATTTACTTTTAATTTTTGTGGGTGCATAGTAGGTGTATATATTTATGGGGTATACGAGATATTTTGATACAGGTATACAATGCGTAATGATCACATCAGGTATGCAATGTGTGTGAACAGGGCACTGGGAACCATCGAGAATAGTAACAAGACCCAACAAAGTCTCAGCCACCCGAAATGGGCAGCCCTGGAGCACAGACTGGGCTTCAGGGGAGCACTGCCTAAGGAGTGGGCAGAGGCAGCCTGGTCCTCCTACCCTGCAGGGCTAACTCATCGTATGGCCACTGCCTGCAATAGTGTGGCCTGGCTGAGAAGCCTCATGGGAGGCGTTGCCTCTGCGGGTGTCTGCACTCCTAGCAGAAAGGCAGCTTCTTTCTTTCTCGGAGGGAGGGCTGAGCCAGGCAGCTCCACAATGACCATGGCGTGGGGCTGTGGTGCAGAGCTGGAAGGGACAGAGGCAGGTGAAGCCTAGAGTTTTATCCATTGAATAGATCCATTGCATTGTGGTTCTAATATATTGTACAGCACAAGGGCAGTTTTCCTCTTTTCTTTCCTTGTAGACATTACTGAAGTGCCTTGTATAAGTACAAGTTCAATAATTAGTTTTATTTAATAGGATCCTTAGCCAAACCATTGTATTTAATTTTTAGAAATAAGACTTTCTGAGTTAAAATATAAACAAAATAAAACTTACAGATTTTAAGTGAACAATTTGATGAGCTTGGGCAAATATACACTTTCATGCTCACATGACCGTTATCACGATCATGGTTAAAAACATCATCATTCCTGGTTTTTTTTGTTTGTTTTGTTTTGTTTTTTGTTTTTTGTTTTTTTAAATGGAGTTTTGCTCTTGTTGCCCAGGCTGGAGTGCAGTGGCGCCATCTCGGCTCACTGCAACCTCCGCCTCCCGGGTTCAGGAGGCGAATCTCTTGCCTCAGCCTCCTGAGTATCTGGGATTACAGGCTCCTGCCACCACACCTGACTACTTTTTGTGTTTTTAATAGAGACGAGGTTTCACTGTGTTGGTCAATTAGCCAGGCTGGTCTCGAACTCCAGAACTCAGGTGATCCACCCGCCTTGGCCTCCCAAAGTGCTGGGATTACAGGTGTGAGACACTGCACCTAGCTCGGAAAGGTTCCATATGTATATGTAGTGTACATACTTGCTCTGGCTTCTTAATATAATGCTTTAGGTATTTATTCATGTTGTTTTATTTATCAATAATTCATTTAGTTTCATTGATGAGTATTGCATTTTATGAATACACCACAATTATTTATCAACTTATCAGTTGAGGGATTTGGGGTTGTGTTAAATTTGGGGCTAAAATGAATAAAACTGCTAATATGTATGTATGTTTGTGTAGACATGTTTTCATTTCTTTTGGATAAATACCCGAGTTGCATTGTTACACACACACATATATGTGTGTGTGTGTGTGTGTGTGTGTGTGTGTGTGTGTGTGTGTATATATGACTACCTTTATGCAGCTACCACCTTGACTTGTTTGCTGTAGATGTAGAATAAGTCTTAAAATTAGGAAATGTAAGTTCACCTCTGTTCTTTTTAAAATTGCTTTGGCTATCCCAGTTTCTTTGCATCTTCATTTCCACTTTGTAATTAGTTGGTATGTTTCTACATTTTAATTAATTAATTAATTTTTTGAGAGAGAGTCTCACTCTGTCACATAGGGTGGAGAGCAGTGGCATGATCTCGGCTCACTGCAACCTCCGCCTCCCAGGTTCAAGCGATTCTCCTGCCTCAGGAGTAGCTGGGATTACTGGCGCTGCCACTTTGCCTGGGTAATTTTTGTATTTTTAGTAGAGACGGTGTTTCACCATGTTGGTCAGTCTCGAACTCCTGACCTCATGATCCTCCTGCCTTGGCCTCCCAAAGTGCTGGGAACACAGGCATGAACCACCACACCTGGCCTGTAGGAAGCTTTTGTATAACACATTCCTCTCCCAAGGAATGCCCTAATCATGTTCTGAAGATAAGATAGTCATAGGCACCCTTGTGGTCAGGGAAGGCTCACTCTGTCACTCTAATCTCACTTATTAGCATCTCCCATTGCATCCTCCTCTTTTACCTCTAAAGGATTATACTGTTTCCATCTACAGGTCTATTAGCTGGATGTCAACTAATGTATTTATTTTTAAAAATATGTTCTGATAAAAATTTATACTTATTATGGACAATTAAAGTATAGACTTTGGACACTCATGACTGAGTAATGATCTTCCCATTCATACACCTTACAAATGATATACTTTAAATTTGACGTCAAAAAATTTTTATTGTAAGTTTCGTTGCATAAACTCATTGAATATTATAGATATTCAAATATGAGAGCTGCAGATTTAACTCACGCAATTTATAGAAAATATCTTTCTTGTAATTTAATTTTAAAGCCATTTCTTATTGTTAGACTGATTAGCCAAATCAGATTTATTTACTGTCAGAGAGGCCTGACTGAATAAATGTGATAAACAAGTCCCTGGGGGGCCAGGCATGGTGGCTCATGCCTGTAATCCCAGCACTTTGGGAGGCCAAGTTGGGCGGATTACCTGAGGTCAGGATTTTGAAACAAGCCTGGCCAACATGATGAAACCCTGTCCCTACTAAAAATACAAAAATTAGCTGGACGTGGTGACATGTGCCTGTAGTCCCAGCTACTGGGGAGGCTGAGGAAGGAGAATCGCTTAAACTGGGGAGGCAGAGGCAGAAGTGAGCCAAGATCTTGCCACTACACTCCAGCCTAGGCAACAGAGTGAGACTCTGTTTCAAAAAAACAAACAAGGCCTGGCATGGTGGCTCACGCCTGTAATCCCAGCACTTTGGGAGACCGAGGGGGGCAGATTATCTGAGGTCAGGACTTCAAGACTAGCTTGACCAACATGGTAAAACCCTATCTCTACCAAAAAAAAAAAATTAGTCAGGCATGGTGGCGGGAGCCTGTAGTCCCAGCTACTCAGTAGGCTGAGGCAGGAGAATCGCTTGAACCCAGGAGGCGGACGTTACAGTGAGCCGAGATCGCACCACTGCACTCCAGCCTGGGTGCTACAGAGCGAGACTCCATCCGCACCCCTCCCGCAAAAAGCAAAACAAAACAAAACAAGTCCCTGGGAAAACCTCACATCTCAGTTCTAATTCTAAGGTAGATGCGAGGCTAGTAGACTGGGTGCAATAAGATGCTGTCCTTTCCACTTTCCCTACTGAAGATCTGCCTTTGCTCTCAGGGCACACTGGCTGTTGAGTGATGTGCGCTTGAGTTGTTCCTTTTATGCCCTGGATGTTTTTATAAACGAGGGCAATGAGCAAGAGGAAGATTCAGAAGGAGTAAAGAGTATGCCTGACTTTTAAACCAAGGGACAAAAGCAAGGTGAAAGGTGAGTTGGAAAAGAACTCATAGAATACAAACGTTTTTAGGCAAGTAGGCTTTAAGGAAGGGTACATGGAGGAGTAAAGAATGGTTTCCTTAGGACTTGTCATACCCATCTTCCCCTCAGGGAAATGTAATCTTCAACGGAAATCTGAGAGGTTTAAGACCTAATACACTTATCTTCGGTGATTCTGTGAGATCATATTTATACATATAGAATGGAAGTGAACTCACAAATGTAACAGATAATAGAATTAGCAGACAAGTACATTAAGCAGTTAGTATGACTGCATTCCATATATCCAAGAAAAAGAGAAAAAAAATTGGACATCTTAAGTAGATAAGTGAAAGACATGCAAAAGAACTAAATTAAACTTCTAACAATAAAAATTACAATGCTTGATATAAAATATACACTAGACAGGATTAATGACAGATCAAACAGTGCAGAAGAAAACGTAAGTAAATTGAAAGACAGCAACTTTACTATCCAAAATAAAGCACAGAGAAGAAAAAAGACAGAAAAATCAATGAGGAGATGATCAAAGAGCTATGGAACAACTTCAATAGCCTAACATATGTATAATTAAAATATCTGAAAGAGTAAAGATGACAAAAAAGTCAAGACTAAATAATTAATGTTTGAAAGTTATCAAAATTTGATTTTAAAAACTGTAAAACAATAGCTCCAAGATTTTCAGTGAAACCCAAGCACGAGAAACCTAAGAGAACTACACCAAGGCCCAGAAAAATCAATTTTATTAAATAAACATTAAATAAACAATAAAACAATAAATAAAGAGAAATTCCTTAAAGTGTGAAGATGAAATAAGTCACATTACGTACAGAACAAAGATAAGGATGAAGACGATAATCTCATCACAAGCAATGCAAGTCAGAAGATAGTAGAACAACTTTAGAATTTTAAAAAACACTGTCAACCTAGAATTCTATACATATTAAAAATATGTTTCAAAATCAAGGTGAAATAAATATTTTCAGAAATAGAAAAGCTGAAGCAATCTATTACCAGTAGAACTGAACTATAAGAAATGATAAAGGAAGTTCAGGGAGAAACTGGATGGAAATCTGTATCCATGTACAGAAATAAAGAGTATCATGTGTGGTAACTGCCCATCGTCATGAGAGAGATATTGCTAGCCTGGGAAAATTCAAATTTTGATGTACAGTTTTTACTGAGTGTTAATTGCTTTCAGACCATTGTAAAGTAAAAAAAAAAGAAAGAAAAGGAAAAAAATCCTAAGTTGAGCCATTGTAAGTCAGGGACCATCTATAGTAAAATGATATATTTAGATTTAATTGTGTAAATTATCTTATTAAATGTATGTTATAAAAACCTTATTTAATGTATCTTATTAAATGTATGTTATAAGAAAAGATACAAAAGCAAGACCCAATTATATGCTGTTTATAGTAAACCTACAGTAAATATAAAGATAAATATTGACTAAAAGTAAACAGATGGAAAATATATACCATGGTAAACCTAATGTAATCAAAAGAAAGCTGAAGTAGTGACATTAATATCAGACCAAATAGATTTCAGAATACAGAATATTATGAGGGATAAGGTGAGTCATTTCATGTTGATATCAAGAAGACATAAAAATTCTTGGGCTCATGTCTGTAATCCCAGCACTTTGGGAGGTGGAGGTGGGAAAATCACTTGAAGTCAGGCGTTTGAGGCCAGGCTGGCCAACACGGTGAAACCCCATCTTTACTAAAAACACAAAAAGTAGCTGGGCACAGCAGTGTGAGCCTGTGGTCCCAGCTACTCGGGAGGCAAAGGCAAGAGAATCTCTTGAACCCGGGGGCAGAGGTTGTAGTGAGCCGAGATTGTGCCACTGCACTCCAGCCTGGGCAACAGAGTGAGACTCTGTCACACACACACACACACACACACACACACAGAAGAAGACATAAGAATTCTAAACATATCTGTACCTAATAATGTAGCAAGAAAATACATGAAGCAAAAACTAATACAATGCAAGGAGAAAAATAACCTTATCCACAACTATAGTTCAAAATTTTAACATATGTCCCTAAATAACAGAAAGAAAATATAGTCACTAAATTAGTAAGGATATAAAAGATTTTAACCATGCTAGTAAACAAGGTGACCTAATTAACATAGGATGTTCCACCCAACAACCGCAGAATATATATTATTTTCTAGTGTACACGAACATTTACCAAGTTAGATCCTGTTATGAGTCATAATCCAATTCTCAATGAATACAGAAGGATTCAAATCATGCAATGTGTATTCTATGACCACATAGAGTTATATTAGAAATTCATAAGAAATAAACTTTAAGAAATTCAACAATATGTGAAAATTAGATAGCACATTCCTAAATAACCAATAAGTCAAAGAAAAAAATCAAAAGGTTTATTGGAAAATATTTTGAACAGAATAAAAAGGAAAACAGAATATATGAAAATTTATTAACTACAGTGAAAGCACTTAGAAATTTATACTGGCAAATATCTATATTAAAATAAGATAGGTTTCAATTCAATAACTTCAGCAATTAGAGTAAAAAGAGCAATAGAAACATAAAGTAGAAGAAAAGAGATAAATATCAAGAGTGGAAATCAAGGAAGTAGATAAGAGAAAAATAATAGAGAAAATCAATGAAATCAAAAGCTGATTCTTTGAAAAGATCTATAAAATTGATAAATCTCTAGCCAGACTAAATGCGGAAAAAAAAGAGAGATAAAAGATGCAAAGTTCGAATGTCAGGAATAAAACAGGCCTACTGGTAGATTATATAGTCATTAGAAAAGATAATAAGGGCATATTATGACTAACTTTATGCCAATAAATTGAACAACATACCTGAAATGGATAAATATCATGAATGGCACAGACTGCCAAAGATCACTTAAGAAGAATAGATGACCTGAATTACTCCAAATCAATTCAAGAAATTGAATTTGCAGTTTTAGAAAACCTTTTCACACAAAAAAGCCACAGACACAGATTACTTCAAAAATTATTTCAAACATTTAAAGAAATATACCACCAAATTTACACAAATGCTTATGGAAAATTGAACTAAAATACTGAAACTTATTTTGCAAAGATATTGCAAAATAAGAAAAGTACTGGTCAACATCCCTCACAAATATAGATGCAAACCTTCTAACTAAAGTTTGGCAAAGCAAACCCAACAATATATAAAAAGGGTAGTACTTTATGACCAAGTGAGGTTTATCCCAGGAATCCAAGGATAATTTAACATTCAAAAAATCAACTAATGTAATTCTCCAAATTAATGAACAAAAATAATAATAATCCCAATCAATCTAAAAAAGTATTTGAAAAAATTCAACATCTATTCCCGACAGGAGGAAAGAATGTGTAGCAAACTGGGAGCAGAAGGCAACTTCCTCAACCTAACATTAGCATCTGTGCAGAACCTACAGCTAGTAGCATTTTAATGGACTGAGTATTTGTGTCTCTTTAAAATTTATTTGTTGAAATTCTAACCCCCAGTGTGACGGTGTGTAGGAGGTGGGGCCTTTGGGAGGTAATTAGGGTGGAGCCCTCATGAATGGGATTAGTGCCCTTATAATAGGGACCTCAGAGAGCTCTCTAGCTCTCTTCTTGCCATATGAAGATACAAGGGAAGTTGACAGGCCACAATCTGGAAGGTAGAACTCACCAGAACCTGACCATGTTGGCACCCTGATCTTGGACTTCTAGGCTCCCCATCTGTAAGAAATAAATTTCTGTTTTTTTGTTTTGTTTTGTTGTTTTGTTTTGAGACGGAGTCTTGTTCTGTTGTCCAGGCTGGAGCACAGTGGCGTGATCTCGGCTCACTGCAACCTCTCCCTCTCAGGTTCAAGTGATTCTCATGCCTCAGCCTCCTGGGTAGCTGGGACTACATGTGCATGCCACCATGCCTTGCTAATTTTTGTATTTTTAGTAGAGACAAGGTTTCACCATGTTGGCCAAGCTGGTCTTCAACTCGTGACCTCAAGTGATCTGCCCACCTTGGCCTCCCAAAGTGCTGGAATTACAGGCGTGAGCCACCACGCCTGGCCAATGCCTGTTCTTTATAAGCTATCCAGTCTATGGTATTTTGTTAAAGCAGCTGGAACTAAGACAAGCATACTTAATAATGAAAGAATAAATACTTTTCTCCTAAGATCAGAAATAATTTAAAAATGTCTTCTCTTATCCAGAAATAAAACCAAACACCTACAGCTATCTGACCTTCAACAAAGATGACAAAAATAGGCAACAGAGGAAAGACTCCCTATTCAATAAATGGTCCTGGAATAGCAGGCTAACCATATGCAAAACAATGAAATTGGGCCCCTACCTCCTTTCACCATATACAAAAATTAACTCAAGATGGATTAAAGATTTAAATGTAAGACCTCAAACTATAAGGATCCTAGAAGAAAACCTAGGAAACACCATTCTGGACGTCGGCGTTTGGAAAGAATTTTTGACTAAGTCCTCAAAAGCAATTGTAACAAAAACAAAAATTGCCAAGTGGGACCTAACTAAACCAAAGAGACTCTGCACAGCAAAAGAAATTACCGACAGAACAAACAGACAACCCACAGAATGGGAGAAAATATCTGCAGGCCACACATCTGACAAAAGTCTAATATACAGAATCTATAAGGAACTTAAAAAATTCAACAATCAAAAAACAAGTATCCCCATTAAAAACTGGGCAAAAGACACGAGCAAACTCTTCTCAAAAGAAGACATGCAAGTGGCCAACAAACATGAAAAAATGCTCATCCTCACTGGTCATCAGGGAAATGCAAATCAAAACCACAAGGAGATACCATCTCACACCAGTCAGAATGGCTCTAATTACAAAACAACAACAACAGCAACAAAACAGATGTTGGTGAAGCTGTGGAGAAAAGAGTTACACGCTGTTGGTAGGAATATAAATTAGTTCAGCCACTGTGGAAAGCAGTTTGGAGATTTCTCAAAGAACTTAGAACAGAACTACCATTCCTTCCAGTAATCCTATTACTTAGTATATATCCAGAAGAAAATGATTCATTCTACCGAAAATACACATGCACTTGTATGTTCACTGCAGCAGTATTCACAATAGCAACGACATGGAATCAACCTACATGCCTATCAACAATGGATCAGATAAGGAAAATGTGGTACATATATACCATTGAATAGTACGCAATCATAAAAAAGAATGAAATCATGTCTTTTGCAGCAACATAGAATACAGCTGGAGGCCATTATCCTAAGCAAATTAACAGAGGAACAGGAAACCAAACACTTCGTGTCACTTATAAGTGGGAGCTAGACATTGGGTACTCATGGCTATAAAGATGGCAACAATAGACACTAGGGATTACTAGAGGGGGTAAGGAGGGAGGGAAACGAGGATTGAAAAGCTAACTCTTGCATACTATGCTCACTAGCTGGGTGATGGAATCAATCACACCCCAAACCTCAGCATTATGCAATATACCCATGTAACAAACCTGCACATGTACCCCCAAATCTAAAATAAAATAAAAGTTGAAATTATTTTTGTTAATGTCTTCTCTTGCTACTTGTATCCAACATTACCCTGAAGGTTCAGGCATTGTAATAAGTGAATAAAAAGAAATAAAGCACACCCACATTGAAAAGAAAAAATTAAAATTGCCTTTGTTCACAGATAACCTGATCTCTGTATAGAAATTCTTGTGAAATCCACAGGAAAGCGACTAGCACTAATATCTAAGTTTAGTAAGGTTTCTTAAGGCAAAATCATTATACAAAAATTAGTTTTTGTTCCATAATTATTAATGAATCATTAGAAATTGGAATCTAAAAAATACCATTTAAAATAGCATCAAAGTTATAGTTTTTTACACTGTTTCAGATAAATCTGAAAAGAATGCATAATACCTGTTGTTATGAGTTGAATCACTTTCCTTTCAAAAGTTATGGTGAAACCCTAACCCCAATATCTCACAATGTGCCCCTATTAGAAAATAGTCTTTGCGGAGGTCATCAAGCTAAAATGAAGTCCTTCAGGTAGGCCTTAGTCCAATGCGACTCATTCTTTATAAAATGGATAAATCTGGACACAGAGACAGAAATACTCATAGAGAGAACACCCTGTGAACATGAAGTCAGAGATGAAGGCATTGCATCCATAAGCCAAGGAACACTGGAAGTCTGCAGTAGGAGAGAGGCCGGGGACTGAGTCTCCAACATTGCAGTAATCAACCCTGATGGCACCTTAGTCTTGGGTTTACAGACTCCAGAGCTGTGAGACAGTAAATTTCTATTGTTTAAGCCACTTAGTTTAGGTACTTTATCATGGCAGTCATAGGAAACTAAAATACATGTACAATGAAAAGGACAAATCAATGCTGAGAAAAGATGAAGCCCTAAATAAATGGAGAGATATAACGGATTCATGAATTAGAACTTTCCTAATATTGTTAAGATGTTAACTTTCCCAAAACTGACCTACAGATTGAACACAATTCCAATCAAAATCTTAGCAGTCCTCTGTTTTTGTTGTAACAAAGTGATTATGCAATTCATATATAATGACTTTGAAAAAAGATTGTTTAATTACATCTCCTCCCTTACTCCATGACTTGAAAAGGTATTCTAATCAAGTGACTATGGGATTAACTTAAATATAAAGAAATAGCTCAGTGGAAAAGAATGAAGAATTCAGAAACAGAACTTGGAAAATGCTTCAAAATATTGTCCCAACCCATCTCTCTAGTTTCATCTCCTTTTTATTTCTTAAACATTATTGGCCTGTAATCGATACCCGGAATTATTTTAGCATTGAAGTTACCTGTCATATATCACAAATTGGAAACTGTGAAGAGCTAAAGAAAGATGCTCTTCTGGTAAAATGATATTTTGGGCCCTATGTGTTTAGAACCACATAGGTAGTCATCTATTTTCTTCATTCATAAGGCTGGTTCTAGAAAAATCTCTGTGCATGAGGTGAGGCCAAATCAGAGCTCATGGTATTCTTAAAAACCATTCAAAGGACTCAAACAGTATAATAATTTCTAGAACCTGGACAAATATGAATAAACACAAAATTGCATGAATAAACTATTCATAAAAGGGTTTTTATGTTATTCTAATATGGGAACCCACAAATATATTCATATGAAAAACAGAAAGTGATCTTGCTCGTGAATTATTTTGCCTCATTTGAAAGTAAGAAACTACATAAATATTTAAGCAGGTTTCTTAACAATATTGCTAATGTCCTTAGGCCTGAACCTCTCTTGACAGTATACTCTGTGTACTTAATTGCAACTTTGCTTTTGTCCATTAGTATCTAAATCTTTTCCAAGTAATTGGAAGCAACTAGAATTATTTTTATTGATATGATGCCAACTTTATCAGCATGTTTTAAGAGCTTAGGCTAAAAATAATACAAAATACAGCTCTAAGTAACACGTTAAATCATCATCTACACTTTTCTTAAAAATAAAAACTACCCTGCTTTCTACCACTTTTCAGCATTCTAATCTAATTTCCATGTTTAGGTAAAGCGACACAGTTTGATTTGTATACTGTAGATATGTCCTGTGGCCCCAGGATGCAGTTTAACCACTATTTTAAAATAGAGGTCTCCTATCCGTGAGTCCCTCTACAGCCAAAGTTTAAAAATTCATTCATTTATTCAACACATATTTATTGAGTACCTGACATGTGGAAGTGCAGAAGGTAGGAAAGAAAGCAATGTAGCCAAACTTTCTACAGCGAGGCAACAGGAAAGTGAAGGAAAGAGACAGTGGACAAGGAAATACTAACTTTGGGAGATAATTGCAGACAGCAAGAAACCCTGTGAAGGGAATAAGCTGGGTGATGAGATCACCATCGGTCAGCATGGTGCAGCAGGGTTAGGTGATTAGAGGAGGTATTGCTGAGGAGGAGATGGCATTTAACTCGGGACCTAAGGGCTGAGAAGGGATCATTCATGCAAAACCAGAGATTGCAAGATTGAAATTATTTTTTCTTCAATTAATACATGTTACACAAAATATGCAGTGACCAGAAAGTTTTAAATACATTATTCCTAGTCAGATATCAGGACATCTTAATATATAATAGACAATAATCTTACGTATCTTCAATGGGCATAACGATATTGGGTAAATTGTTACTTAAATCACATTCTTTCTTTTTCCTCCTTTTGGGTCCCCTGCTCCCCAAACCTCTGAACATATTTTTTTCTGTTCCTTGTATATATAACTCAATATCCAGTAAAAGTTAGAGAATTCTGTAAACTTGTATTCCAGACAAATATATGTTATCAGTTACTGAACATTAACTAGATACACTGTCGGTGTTTCCAGTTTAACATGAGCCCATATCCTTGACTCCCTCCTCCATACTAATATCTTTACTCCTACTGAAGTTGCTCCTTATCTCAGAAAAAGACATTACCATTGCAGGTGACACAACTAGCAAATATCCTTCTTTCTCAACAGATCCTAAGTAGTCCAATCACTAAATTTATTTTAACATATGCCCTGAAGTCTGAATTATTTAAAACTCTTCTTTTCAATTCAATTACTATGATCCTCACTCAGATCCTTTTAAACTTGTCTGAATCACTGCAAAAAGCCTTGTAATAATCTTCCCGGTTGAAGTTTCTTTACACTCTAAACTATAATTACCATCATAAATATATTTATTTTGTAAATTATGAAATATATAATACACATAAAATACATAAAAATAACATATACCTGTTTCCAGAAATAGGCAATCTATTTATCCTTAAGATATTTTTCCAATGTAAAACACAAATAATGTTACGCAAAATATATAAAAAATTCATTGAAATATATCTAGGATTATAAGAAAATAAGGGATATCCCTAAGAAATTAAAATAAGCTGACAAGAAGTCCCCACAGAGACATAAAAAAGAAGAAACTTTCATATGTGGCCATGATATAGTAGTTGTTTCAAACTGAATCTCTGAACAAGAATATTCATAGTATCTAGAGAAAATGCAAAGGAAGTCCCCAACTGTTGAGAGATATTAGAGATCACTTGTGGCAGCGAGGTCCTAAGAGTTGAATATAAGACAGAAGGAAAGTTTCCTGAGGTGAGACCAACATTCTTTACTTCATTTTCCATTAAGGCAGTTACTGATTCCTACATGGCTGATATGGTTTGGCTGTGTTCCCACCCAAATCTCACCTTGAATTGTGGTTTGGGGAGGGACCCAGTGGGAGGTAATTGAATCATGGGGGTGGTTACCTCCATGCTGTTCTCATGATAGTGAGTGAGTTCTCATGAGATCTAATGGTTTTGTAAGGGGCTTTCCCCCACTTCACTCTGCACTTCTCCTTGTCTCCTTGCTGCCACCATGTGAAGAAGGACATGATTTCTTCCTCTTCCACCATGATTGTAAGTTTCCTGAGGCCTCCCCAGCCATGCTAAACTGTGAGTCAATTAAATCTCTTTCCTTTATAAATTGCCAAGTCTTGGGTATGTCTTTATAAGCAGCATGAGAATGGACTAATACAATGGCATAGCTTACAACTTTTGGTGAGAGAAAACCAAACTCAGGTCCTATCCAACACCCAAGACTTTGCATTGACCTAATTAGGATGAGGACATGGGAGTGAGAACAAGTCAGATTAGCCCTCAAAAGTCCCAAGTCAAGCTCAGATATTCTCAATATATTACTGGATCAAGATGATCTGATCTAAATTCCTGCCAGAACAAAAAGTAAATCTCCTCTTAATAAAAATAAGATCATCTAGAATCTTCCCTAAAAAGATGTTGCATTCAGGAATACTAACCAGTAGATAAGACCAATTTTTAGCCAGTGAGAGGGGGAAAGAACAGGCAGTAGAAATGGACTTGCAGTGATCCAGATACTGAAATTATCAGGCACAGAACTTAAAGTAACCATATTGCTATATTAAGCAAAATAGATATCAAGATAGAGACTTTCAACCGAGTTTCATAATCTATGAAACAAAATCAAATATTAGAACATAAGCATGAAATTACTGAGATTAATTGCTTAATGGATGAATTAAACAGCTGATGAGACACAGGAGAAGAGATTGTTAGTGTCCTGGATTAAAGGTCTGTAAAAAATATCCAGACAGAAGTGCAGAAATAAAAGGAAGATAAAAAAATACAGATAGGAGTCGAAGAGACACAGGCACTTGATGAAAATATCTAACATACATTGCTGGGAGTCACAGAACACGAGGAGAGGGAATGAACAGTACCAATAACTGGAGAGATACTGGCTGGTAATTTTCCCAAACCAATGAAAGACACGAGCCCACAGTTTCAAGAACGACCATGAGATTCCAGAATGAATTACACAGAAAACCAAACCTAAGCAGATCATAGTAAAACTAACAAACAACACAGACAAAAAAGAATTTCCTTCAAGAGAACAAAAATCAGTCTGGTAATTGATTTCTCCACAGCAATGCACCATAACCAGAAAAAATACCCTTCAAAGATGAGCGAAAAAAGATGTTTCAGACAAAATACGATAACGAAGAAGGTTCTTCAGGCAGAAAAAAAGATGATATCAGAGGGAAACATGGAACTACCAAGGGAATTAAAAGCATGAGGAAGTATAAATGTGTGGGTAAATCTAAATGAATCTTAATAATGTATTGTGGGGTTTTACAAATATGTAAACATAAAGTAAAATATGAGACAATGAAGGAATAAAACAACATGAGGATGAATTGAAGTAGACCGTTCTAAAGGGCTCTTGAAAATAAAGAAAAGTGGTAAAATGTTACATTATTGTCCAATAAGTAAATGATGGAAGCTGTAGTCTCTGAGATAGTCACTAAAACCATGGAACTGGCAACAACATAATATGGAAAATGTACTATTAAGAAATACTTGATGAAACCTAAAGAAGTCAATAAAGTAGAAGAGATAAAACAAATGTAAAACGAATAGTGAGATTGCATATTTTTACCCAAATGTCTCAGAAATTAGATTAAATATAAGCAGGTTAAATACTCATATTAAAAGTTGAAAACAAGCTGAATTTTTAACAGTTGAGTAATACGTTGCTCACTGGAGATAACACCTTAAATGGAAAGTTTGAAAGTCAAAAAATAGAAAATGTCTACCATCTCCCAAAAAAGGCATAGCCTTACTAATGGATAAGGTAAACATTGACAAGAAGTATGAATAAGGAAGAGGAACATTTTATAAAAAGAGTAAATGCACCAAGCATTTATATGAAAACAATATAAAAGCGCATACCCTAAAAATATAGCTTCAAAAGAAAAGCTAACAGAACAACATGGAGTAATAAACAAATCACAGCTATACTGGAAGATTTTAATAATCTTTCTCAAAAATTGATAGTAAGCAAAAACTTAATAAGGATCTATAATTTTTTTATAAATTTGATAAACTGGACCTAATATAAGAAAGCAACAAGTAGAGAATATGCATTTTTTTCTAAATGCACATGAACTATTTATCAAAAATCCTATATACTTGGCCATAAAGTTAGTCTTAACAAATTTAAAAATTCAAATTTGCTTGAAAACAGAGCACCTTCAAGCTAGAAATTAATCATAAAATTAAAATTAAAATATTGACAAATGTTTAAAACGAAATTATACATTTCAAAAATGACCCATTAATAAAAGTAGAAATCATTATGCAGGTTAAAAACATTTTAAATGGCCGGGCACGGTGGCTCACGCCTGTAATCCCGGCACTTCGGGAGGCTGAGGCGGGTGGATCACGACGTCAGGAGATCAAGGCCATCCTGGCCAACATGGTGAAACCCTGTCTCTACTAAAAATACAAAAATTAGCCAGGCATGGTGGCACATGCCTGTAATCCCAGCTACTAGGGAGGCTGAGGCAGGAGAATCACTTGAACCTGGGAGTCGGAGGTTGCAGTGAGCCAAGATCATGCCATTGCACTCCAGCCTGGCAACAGAGTGAGACTCCGTTTCAAAAAAAAAAAAAAAAAATTTTAAATGAAGCCAGGTGTGGCTGTTCATGCCTGTAATTCCAGCTACTCAGGAGGCTGAAGTAGGAGAATCATTTGAGGCTAGGAGTTCAAGACCAGCTCCATCTTTTTTAGAGATACCCCATCTCTAATAAAAACAATTGTTTTAAATTAACCAAACATGATGGCACACGACTGTAGTCCTAGCTATGTGGGAGGCTGAGGCAGGACGACCGATCACTTGAGCCCAGGAGTTTGAGGCTGCAGGGAGCTAGGATTGTGCCACTGTGTTCTAGCTTGGGCAACAGAACTGGACTTTGTCTCAAAAAAAAAAAAAACTACATGCTGAAACTTGGGGGATAGAGATAAAATTGTGCTTTGTTCTTTGAGAAAAATTTATGGCTTATTTGCATGTATTTCAAAAGAAGAAATATTAAAAACATAACATTCATTTAAAGAAGTTATAATATGAACAGCAAGCTAAATTTTATCTTTAATTTTTAAAACTATGTTAAATCTACTTGTTTGATAGTGTGCATCTGATCTTTCCAGTCTAATCCATGCCCCCCTGTGTCTGCCTACTCTCACTTAAGGTGGCTTTCTACCTTGTGAATTTTGTTAGAGGGCCACGAGCTCGTGTTCAGTAGGCATTATTGTGGGAATCCCATAAGATGCAATTTGAGAACTGGCTTAAGGCTGTGTTCCTTTGTACTTTCTTATAAAAGAGACCAGAGACACAACTTGTCTTGGATGATTTTATTTTAATTTCTCGTCTTGGGATTTCCAGAACCACGCAGAGAGCACAAACTTGCAATGAAAACCCAGACGTGGAGTAGGGATTGATCCGAATAATAAGTAGCAGACTTTCCCCAGAGATCAGTCCAGCACAGGAGCTTTTGCTTACAGTCTCTTCACTGATGAGTTAGTGCTCTGGGTCCTGGCCTGGGGGAGGCAGAGTGCTTGGTTCCAAGTCCCTTCTTGGAATTACCTTATCTCCTGGCCTAGGAGGTCTTTCAACCAAAAGCCCCTTATTTATAGAGCTTTCCAGATGTCTCCAAATCAGCTTTGCAACAGCAATAGTTTTCACTTGGATCTTCAGTTCTCTCTTTCTTCAGGCCAACGTAGACTCTTTTTCTTGTATTTATTTATAAACTTAGCTATACACTTCAAAGGATGTTTATTATCTTTTATTTAGTGATGTATATATACACACACACATACACATGTATTGTTCCTATTGGGAGGTTTTACATTTTAAGATATTTAGTTTATTATATATGCCGGGATCAGGATCACAGAAATTTCCTCCTAAAACAGAACCAGTCATATCACTTCCGAATTTAAAACTCTTAGAGGCCTTCAAGTCCAAACTCCCTTTTAGTGCATTCCGAGTCTTTTTTATCTCTCTTCTCCTTAATTTAAAAATGGTCTTTGCAAGTGATCACTGCGTGGCTCATAATGGAAACTGAATTGCCATTGTTGAAGGTTGAGTTTCTCCTTTCACCTTGTACTCTAGCCTCAAATGTTCTTAAATGTCTGAATCTTTGCTGGCAAGATTCTATCTATCAATGATAATCTTCCCTTAGTGACAAACTCCCGGTAGTCATTTAAAATACAGCTGAAATGTGTTGGCATTCTGAAATCCTTCTCCCATGTTGCTCTTTCCTTTTCCTCCCCTTCCTTTCCTGGAATTTGAAACTCCTCTGTGTGGTGGTGACGTCTGTCACCCAGCACTCATCCAGTTCAGATGGGCATAAGGCGCCACGATTCTCAGAGGAAAAGCAGTGAAGGTGGGGCTGCCTAATGCACAGGAACAGACCTTTCAAAGTGGAATCCCAGTTAGACAGCACCTGCCCCTGCCGCTGACCCTCAAAGGCTATCATCTCAGTCTCCTATTTCAACACCTCTGAAAGTGAGGCTACTGCTTGTCATTTGCAGCCAGGTGCTTCTTTTTTTCTGCCCACAACTTTATTGAGGTATAACTGACAATTAGATATTGCACATATTTAAGGTGTGCAGCTTGATACTGTGATGGTATAGGCGTACATCATGAAATATTCACCTCAACCCTTCTAAGTCGTGGTTTCCCTGGTGAGTGATGAGACACGGGAGGCTGTTCTTAGGGGAAGGGCACAGGTGGGCAGGTTGAACAGTGAGTTCCTCAGTCACATACACTAGAAAGGGTCTTGCCCACTGCCTGGAGATGCACAGCATGGGCTGTAATGGCGAAAACAACAGCAGCAACAAACCCCCCGAACTGGAAAAATCCAGATGCCTACCAACAAGAAAATGAATAAATAGATCATGATATGTTTATATTCATGCAGAAGGATAATATAAAAAGCAAAAATAAATAAACTTTAGCAATATAGATCGACATGGGTTATTCCTTTACATATAAATTATTGGAGGAAAAAAAGTAAGTCACAAAAGAAATCATATGATTTGAAATCATTTTTAAAGCTCTAAAACAAATAACGCCCCTGTAATCCCAGCACTTTGGGAGGCTGAGGCAGGCGGGTCACCTGAGCTCACGAGTTCGAGACCAGCCTGGCCAAACTGGTGAAACCCCATTGCTACTAAAAATACAAAAATTATCCAGGTGTGGTGGTGGGCACCTGTAATCCCAACTATTTGGGAGGCTGAGGAAGGAGAATCGCTTGAACTCGGGAGGTAGAGGCTGCAGTGAGCTGACATTGCAACACTGCACTCCAGCCTGGGCAACAAGAGCAAAACTCCGTCTCAAAAAAAATAAAAAATAAAGTAAAATAAAACAAACAATGCTAATATATTTTAGAGATCCATATACATGTAGTAAAACTGCAAAGAAGAAATAACAAGCACAGATTTTATAATCATGCTTAATTTTATAGGGGAAAGAGAGGCAATTGGGGAGGGGCTCAAATGATGGTTCATTAATTTTGTTAATAATTTTTTTTATTTCTTGGGATCAGTGGTTTATGCAAAGACTCTATTTTTTTATATCTCATATTATGTTATTTTTTATAAAATTTCCAAAGTAATTGATAAGAAATGATTCGCAGCCTTATTGACAACTTGTTCATTCCAATTAGTTAAACATGGCACAGTAACATCCGCATTGGAAATGTGGAGTCCACAGAGAAAGTAATTTTCAAAGCCTGACTCCAGTGAAAAACTGGAAATCAGGCAGTTTCTTCAGCAGAGTGATTCTTTTCTGATCAAGCTTGGCGCACTGGAAGACAGAATCACCGCAGAGCTTAGCCTGGGCTTAGCCTCTCGCGCAGCCGTGCCGGGAGGACCACCGAGCTTCTGCGGAGCTCCTGCATTCGCTGCGATGTGCCTCCTCACTTCATCCGGATCATTTCCTTCCCAACCGAACCTGTGATGCAGGGAGACACTGAGCCTGGCAGACGGGGCTCCCCCTGCACAAAGACCGGTACAGGAATGGCTGTGACAGGTCCAGAAGGATGAAAGTCGTGTTTAAAGGAGACATCCCTGGCTGGTACTACAGCCCTTCCAGATTGCTCTTTCCAGCCTTCATGCTCTGTATCATGGTCCCTTCCTACACAAATGATTTTGTCTCCAGGACCATCTGATATCCAGGTCCTGCTCCTGATAGGCTCATCCTCTCTCCTTCTGCAGGAGACTCACATGTTACACTCAAATCCTTTGCTCATGCTACTGCCTTAGCTTAAAATGCTTTTTCTCTCTCCACTGAACTTAAGCCATTTCTAACCCTCTAGCTAAGTCCAGCTCAAGCCAATCCATCAGTCTACTTCTAAATGCAGAACACTCACATTTTACTGCCTCAATGAAACGCTCTTAGTTGGATATAATCGACACTGATCTCATCACTCTATACACATTTAACTCTACCATTTAAGATGTACAAATGTGTTCTTATATTTTCTCATGCAATAGTTAACCAGGCAGTTTTTACGCGCGGCCCCATTGTAGTTTAGTGGGTACAACGAGAATGTTACAGATGACCAGATGACTAAACAGGCCAGATCCAAGTCTATGTGGGAAAAAAAATATATAAAGATAATGACAAGCCACTGAACCTGAATATTTCAATAGTTTATTTATCATTGGCCATCTGGGATGATGACTAATGTTTGCGCTGTAATATGGGCATGCTTAAGATCTATTTATTGTGAAACCATAGACACAAATACTCCTGGTGTAAATATACATCTTTATTCATTTTAGATTAGCCAAACACTACTCAGAAATGAAACTGATAATAATAAATGTAAGCCAATAGGAATTTGTAACTGAAAAGCAAAAGTAACAGTAATTGAATATTAACTATAATTAACTCAACACGGATGTTGCGGTGATTACTGAGTCCTTTCTGAAAATAGAAAAATGCGATTATCTATAGGCATGCATGCCTTCTAGAAGCTTTCATAATGCTGGACAGTTCATAGTCACCAGACTTCTGCACAGAATATGGAATAAACATCTCAGGAAGCTCTGCTACTGTGCATATTTCCATGTTTGCATGTAAATTTAAGTAATTCTTCACAATTCACTTAATAGGTAATGCATAAAAGGCTTTTAGTCATATGTAAAAATGAAAGTGCATTAGTTACTTATCTTTTACAGTAATTCTAGATAATATCTGCAACGTTTTGAAAAATTGCAGGATCCATGTAGAAACCACAGATCACCTGAAAACCACAGCTCCAACTTCCTGTGAGTTAATCTTGTCTTTGTAACTCGATTGAAAATAAATTTTGGGGAAATATGCTCTATGTTTTATTTCTTAGGTGTTTCACATAAGGGAATAATAGAATTATTGCTAAAAAGAGCAGAATGTGTATATTGTGTTTGGCTATGTCACGTGGGTCATGTCATGTTAACAGTTCTTGAGTCTTTCATATCTGCAGAGTGCACCAGCAGGTTGATTATATGAAGGACCAGAGTTGAACTGGAGCTTCACAATTTACTAGTTATGTGACCTTGCACTAGCCATTTGAAGTTTTGGGGCCTTAGATTATTAATGTATATAAGGAGAATTATATCTCATGGAATTTTTGAAAAGTGATAGTGCTCAGGACACAAAATCAGGCTGTGGTTTTAAGCACTATGAAACACAGTTTCTAGCCTCTGTGAGTTTGAAGGTGAGTAGGAAAGACAATAGGAAATGAAGTGAGATCGTTTAGATGCCCCCTACTCTGACCATTATCCTGACCTCCATCACAAAAAAACAACCTGAGTCTGACTTGAAGTTGCATCTTCTTTTCTATGATCTATTCCTCCCTCTAAAAGGCCTCTCCCTCAAAATGTGACTTTTGCTCCATAAGAATGAAGCTGTGCCTGGTTTGCCAATTTCTGATAAAGTCGTGTAGACAAAGTATAGTCTTCTGTGCATTGCTCCATGCAGGAAGGTTACATATTATAAGCCTGCTTCTAGAAACAGTAAAGCTTCCATCCAAGAGAAAAGAGGATGATCCCAATGTGGGGTGCAAGTCCCTGGATTTTGTATACAAAGCCCAGTGTGTTTAGGTGTGTGCCCATTAGCCTTTTATACGGAGATGGTCTGTAACTTTCACCAGATTCTTAAGGGGATTCATTACCCTAGAAAGGTTAAGAACTAAATGTCTAAATGAGAACATTTCAGACAATGCAGCAAGACTACTGTGGGAGATAATTTTGTGTGGGTCAGATGCTGCCTTCCTATTGTCAGCTGTATAATGTACCCACCTGAGAACAGTAGAGCTACTTTAGCAAGAAGTGAGGTCTTAATGGGGTCTTTTTGAAGTCACTTTCCAGCGAACAAGGATAAGCATTTCCTCTTACACAATTTTCTCCTGGGGAAGCTCCTGAACTTCTCAAAACATTGGTACAAGGGCCTATACACCTTTCTTGAAGAAGGATGATCTACTTGCCTGAAAACCACCATCCTTATTTGAAACATCTTCATGGGCTGAATCTTAGTAAGCTCTTGCTCCTGGGTCCTATGGGAGGGTACTTTATTTGTCCAGCTATGCCTCCAACCCTTTTTTTGAAATGTTCCCGGGATCTCTTGCTTTGCAAAAGAAATTGAAGAGTGACGAAATCCTCAGTGGTTAAGTAGAAGTGAGAATAAAATCTAAAAGGAAAGAAAACAACTAAAAGCTAGAAAGGCTGCTATACAGTAAGTTCAGAATGAATTTAGGGTTAATCTTTTTCAATATGAAAACCACATACAGGGGCTGGGAATAAACGATGGCATATAAATACCTCCAGTAGAGCTAGGAACAGCTCCTGGGAGCTAAACTAGAAAATCAATTTGCAATCAATTAGAGAAGTGCGGTGTTACCTTAAAAGGCCTCTAGGCTGAGATCTGAACTATAATCTGATAGATGAATGGTGAGTTTGCACATGGGCTCTGGACAGGCTTCCTGGGTTTCAATCCTAGCTCTTGTACAAACATGAGAAACTTACGTTTTCCTACACCTGTTTCCCTATGAGGTTGTTGAGGGAATTACATGAGTTAAGACATGTAAAGCACTCAGAGCAGTACCTGACCCATAATAAATGCTCAATAAATACAGTCTCTTATTTACTATTATTTTTAAGGCAACCAGCACATTTTTTCTTAAGTTAATAACTATATTTACAAAGAAATCACTAATGCAAATATAAAACTATCGTGTCCAAGGAAGCCATTCAAGGGTCCCTCCAGACACTGCCCAGGGCAGATAGTTTGTCCTGACTCCTGCACACAGGTCAGGCTGCCAGATGCACCCTCCTCTACAACTGTCCGTGAGATGACACCAGCTGTCAACATTTCTCTTCATGCCTCCTGAGTGAGCTACAATTTCACCTCCCACGTAGATTTGCCAACAAGGCACAAAGCTCTAGCCTATGAAGGTGGAAATCCAAGTCCGCTTGACCCATTGTAACCTAATAAGTTACTCTTCTAAGTTTTCTATGCTCATCTTTTTGGAGTTCACTTAATATTGGTCAGTTATCTGCAATCCTACAACCTCTGAGTATATAATATAATAGAGTTTAATTTTAGCTTCTAAAATCCTAGGATTCACAATCTCACCATTGCCTTGTCATCATCCTTCTATGTTTGACTCTGCAAGGGCCCTCTGCAAAGCCAGCCAGCCCCTTGCCTGAGCTCAGCCTCTTATGTTACTGCCTGCTGTGGTAGATAGCGCTAGTTGTCTACACAAGCCATGGAAGCCTGAAATGGTTAGGGAATCTTACCTCAGTTCCATGAGTGCTCTCTTTCAGCGTGCAAGCATTTCTGGGCATTAAACAATCAGTAGATAATAGATTACCAAGGGCTAGTTGACAACTGAATTAGAGGAACCTTAGACCCTGTTTGGAGGGGGCTGAAAAGTGGAGCACTAGTGAAAAGCAGAGTGGGAAGCCTCAGATACAGTGTCCTTCTTTATATTTCTCCCTTCTTCACACTCTGGTCACCATCTGCTATGTCAAGACACGATGCCGTTCTCTGAATGTCTACAGAATGACCACAGAGTTTGTGTGGTGTGAAAGGCAGAGGTGCCGTCAAGCTACAACTCGCTTATAATAGAAAGGGAGGGAGTGAAGTTGGAGGAAGTATTTTCAAACAATTGCCAGGAGATAAATGCATAATGTCATCTCATTCTAAAATCCATTTAGTAAGTAATGTGTAAGGGAATAATATGACTATAGCGATTTCACTTTGCATTTTTAATGTTTGCCCAGGAAGTATCAAGAAAGCAAGAACAAACATTTGTTTTATTTTCTTTCTTCCTAGTCAGACAAGTCAGTAAGATTAAACATCTCAGTGCCTAGGTACATCCAAGACCATGCTCAGTGCAATGTCAGGGAGGCCAATCCCTTAGAATAGTTGAAAGTCTACCTCTTTCACCTCCTTGTTTCCTCAGCCCTTGAACACACCATGCACCTCTCTGCTTTTACGAATTTGACTATTTCAAGCTCATCACATAAGCGAGATCACGTAGTATTTTTTCCTTTCGTATCTGGCTTATTTAACTTTGCATAATGTCCTCCAGGCTCATCCATGTTGTCACAAATGGCAGGATTTTCCTGTTGTTAGGGTCTGAATAATCTATTGTGTGTACATACCTCATTTCCACACACTAGTCTGTGGACACAAGTCGTTTCCATATCTTGGCCATTAGAATGATGCTGTAAGGTTCACGAGAGTGCAGATATCTTTCCAAGATTCTGGTTTTAAAGTTTTCTAAGAGGGTAGATCTTATGTTAAGGTGAAAGAGGTAGACTTTCAACTATTCTAAGGGATTGGCCTCCCTGACATTGCACTGAGCATGGTCTTGGATGTACCTAGGCACTGAGATGTTTAATCTTACTGACTTGTCTGTAAGTTTACTGACATTTTTTTTTTTTTGAGACGGAGTCTCGCTCTGTCGCCCAGGCTGGAGTGCAGTGGCGCAATCTCGGCTCACTGCAAGCTCCGCCTCCCGGGTTCACGCCATTCTCCTGCCTCAGCCTCTCTGAGTAGCTGGGACCACAGGCGCCCACCACCACGCCCGGCCAATTTTCTGTATTTTTTAGTAGAGACGGGGTTTCACCATGGTCTCGATCTCCTGACCTCGTGATCCGCCCGCCTCGGCCTCCCAAAGTGCTGGGACTACAAGCGTGAGCCACCACGCCCGGCCTTACTGACTTTTCTTATCGTTATCCTCATATATGAATAAATAAAAAGGATGGAAGGAAACTTTTGGAGGTGATGGACAGGCTTATTGCATAGATTGTGGCAATGGATTCACAAGTGTATACTCATCCTCAGACTCTTCAAGTGGTGTACATTACATATGCACAGCTTTTTGTACATCAGCCATACCACAATAAGTGGTTTAAAAAAAAGAAGAATTCTAACACTCTTGAATAAGTAGATGTAGAATTAAAAAGAGAGAGAGGCAGCCTTGACCTTTACTAGTAATTATTAAGACTGTTTACTAAATCTCTGGTTTTGATCTTTCTGGCTGTTAGAGTAGAATTGTACTTCCCAGCTCTCTTGAAGTTAGGCAAGGCTATTTTGATTTTGTCCAATAACATCTTGGTGGAAGGAACATGTTACTCACTCCTGGTTGTATGGTCCAGTGCTAGTGCTTACATTGCCATGTTCTTCCCCCTAACCGTGGAGGTACATGTCAAGATGCATCTCCTCCTGTGGGCAGAGCCTTCCTCCAGACCCTCACTGGGCATGCAACATAAGGGATAAATAAATATGTGCTCTATGAAGCATTGAGATTTTTAGATTGGTTTTGTACAATATAACCTAGCTTTTACTGACCAAGACAAACCGGTATAACCTAGAGAACAACAGATTATTCTGGATGTTGAGAGATTTGTGTTATAGACTAACTGTGCTTTGTTACCATGAGAAAATAATGTATTTGGGTCACAGAGAGCTTTTATCTCTCTATCTCATTTTAAAGCCTTCTCCTAAGGTAATGGTTTAGAGTTGGAAACATCAATATGAGCTTATGTTTAGCTTAATATAGAACAGATGTTTCATATGGAAATATCTCAGTGTGTGCCTATGCATGGGTTAGTATACACACACGGGTGAGTATACACACACAGAGCACTTCTTGCTCTGTAAGCTGAGAGGACCTGAAGCAATTTCTGCTCCTCCAGTACTAACAAGTACCCCTGATACTCAGATTTTGGCTTCTAATTCCATTCTCCAATAAAAGAAACAAGGATTCTTGGAGAAATGGCTAATTAAAGACTGAGCAGGACATATACTACATGAAACTGAAGTGTCTTGTAGTGCCAGAAAGTAAAGATATGAAACAAATGACAACAACAATGCCACAATGCTAGGAGTATGTTGAAGGGACACAGGAACCAACTGAAAGGCATCCCAGTGGTGAAGGCTAGAACAATGTGAGCAAAAAATACACAAAGTAATATTGAATTGTAACCCAAAGTATAAAATAAGTATCCATGAGTTCACACTGATATAGATATTTGAATAAATGAATAAACGGGGAAGAGGAGACAAATCTACCATGCAGAAGAATTCCAAAGAATTTATGAAGACATTCCACCCTGAAGGACACAGAGCCTAACTCCCATCCTTTAGGTGCAGGCTATACCTACTGACTTCCTTTGAAAGAGTGAAAATATGGAAAGAAGAGAAAAAAGAGTAACTTAATAGTGAAGAAACCTGACAAAAACCATCTCAAGCCAAGTGACTAAGGCTTAAATAAATAATGACAAGTCATATTGACCGTATGTGCCCTTGATATGATATGATGAGAATGGCATTTTGCCTCTGTGATTTTCCTCCCCCAAATGCATTAAAAAAGTCTAATCATGAGAAAAATACCAGACAAATCCTAACAGAGGAGCATTCTATAAAATACCTAATCAGTATTCCTCAAACTCTCAAGGTTATCACAATCAAGGAAAATCTGAGAAAATTGTCACAGCCAAGAGGATCGTAAGAAGACATGGCTACTAAATGTAATATGTTATCCTGGATGGGATCCTGAAACAGAAAGGTAATATTAGGAATAAACTAAGGAAATCTAAATAAAGTCTGAACTTTAATAATAGTAATAATGTATTATCATTGGTTTGCTAATTAGAACAAATGTACCATACTAACAGAAGATATTAAGTATATGGGAATCCTCCATTCCAGCATCTCATTTTTTTCTGTAAATCTAAAACTGTTCTAAAGAAAAAGTTTATTTAAAAAGTACCATTTACAATGTCAGAAAACGATAAACTACGTAGGTATTTTAATCTCCCAAAAGACATTCACACTCTCTGGGAAGTACAAAACACGACACTGACAACTATAAATCTGTACTGAGGGGAATTAAAGAAAAGCTAATAAATTGAGTTATACCATGTTCATAGATGAAACAATTCAATATGATTTAGATACCAGTCATCCTCAAATTGTTTTAGCGATTCATGGCAATCTCAATCAGTATTTCTTTTTTTTTTTTTTTTTTTTTTTTTTTTTTTTTTTTTGAGACGGAGTCTCGCTCTGTCGCCCAGGCTGGAGTGCAGTGGCGCAGTCTCGGCTCACTGCAAGCTCCACCTCCTGGGTTCACGCCATTCTCCTGCCTCAGCCTCTCCGAGTAGCTGGGACCATAGGCGCCCACCACCACGCCCGGCTAATTTTTTGTATTTTTAGTAGAGACGGGGTTTCACCGTGGTCTCGATCTCCTGACCTTGTGATCCGCCCGCCTCGGCCTCCCAAAGTGCTGGGATTACAAGCGTGAGCCACCGCGCCCGGCCTCAATCAGTATTTCAACAGAATTTTTGTAGAAACTGACAAGAGGCTTTTAAAATGTATACAGAAACATAAATGACTTAGAATGTCTAAAGCAACTTCAAAAACAGTTTTTAGAGTAAAAGTACCTGATTTCTAGATTATAAAGCTATTGTAGTCAAGACACTCTAGAAGTTTTAAAAAGGAAGTTTATAAAATGGAACAAAATAGAGTAAAAAATAGACTTGCTCATATGTGGTCAACTAATCTTTGACAAAGGTGCAAAACAAATTTAGTGGATATAATGTTCTCAGCAAATTGTCCTAGAATAGGGCCGGGCACGGTGGCTCACACTTGTAATCCTAGAACTTTAGGAGGCTGAGGTGGGTGGATCACCTGAGGTCAGAAGTTCAAGGCCAGCTTGGTCTACACGGTGAAACCCTGTCTCTACTAAATATACAAAAATTAGCTGGGCATGGTGATGGTCGCCTGTAATCCCAGCTACTCAGGAGGCTGAAGCAGGAGAATCACTTGAACCCGGGAGGCGGAAGTTGCAGTGAGCCAAGATCATGCCACTGTGCTCCAGCCTGGGCAACAAGAGCAAAACTTTGTCTTAAAAAAAAAAAAAATTGTCCTAGAACAATTGGATACACAATGCAAAAAATGAGCTTCAATTCATATCTCACATCACATATAAAAGTAATTTAAATTATATCATTGTCCTAAATAAAACGTAAATGTGTTTTTAAAAAACCTAGAAGTAATAGGAGATGATCTCTGTGGCCTTGGGTTAGATAAAGTTATCTTAGATACAACATCAAGACCACAATTCATAAAATTAAAAAATACATAAGACTGCATTAACATTTTCAAAAATCTTCTCTTTTCAAGATATCGTTAAGAGAATGAAACGGCAAGCCTCAGACTGGGGAAACATATTTGCAATTACATATCTAAGAAGGGACTTTTTTCTACAGTATATAAAGAACACTGAAAACTCAACCACAGGGAAAAAAACAACTTGTTTAAAGAAGTCAAAACATACAGGTGGCCAACCAATGTATGAAAACATGTTCTTCACCACTAATCATCAGATGTACCCCAGAACTTAAAATAAAAGTTGAATAAGAAGAAACAAACAAAAATCATGTGCTCCATGGCTCCTATTCATAAAGGAATGTACAGGCAGAAATAGCACAGGAAGAAAACATCACCCACTAAAATGTTTGTGTTCATTGTGATTGTCTTTGAAGTAAAAATAACACCAGCATTTCCTTAACAAAAAAAAGTTTAAAAAGTTTTAAAAAGAAAAAAGAAACATAATCCTACAGTAGAATACTACTTCACAAGGAAAAGGAAAGAACAATTTACGGACACAATAACCTTTTTGAGTCTCAACATTATCATGCTCAAATGAAAGAAGGCTGATAAAACAATAGTCTATAATTCACCCCATCTCCCTTTTTTTGAGGCAGGGTCTAGCTCTGTCGCTAGGGCTGGAGTGCAATGATGCAATCTCAGCTCACTGTATCCTCAACCTCCTGGGCTAAGATGATCCTCCCACCTCAGCCTCCTGAGTAGCTAAGACCACAGGCATGAGTGATGACACCCAGCTAATTTTCGTATTTTTTGTAGAGATGAGGTTTCGCCATGTTGCCCAGGCTAGTCTTGACCTCCTGAGCTCGAGCAATCTGCCTGCCTTGCCCTCCCAAAATGCTGAGATTACAGGAGTGAGCCACCACAACCGGCCCATGATTCCTTTTTATATTCCAGAATATTTACATGAATCTACAGTGGCAGAAAGCCATTCAGTGGTTGACTGTGGATGGTGCAGGTCAAAATAGGGAGATGGAGACTGCAAGGAACCACAGGAAACTTTGGGTGGAGTGGTGGATAAGTTCATTATTTGGATTGTTGTGATGGTTTTATTTGTCAAATTTGGTCTAATTATACATCTGAAATACTTCATTGTATTGTATGTCAATTGTCTCTCAATAAAGCCATGAAAAATGAGTGTCCTCAAGTATCACTTGTATACAAATGGGTGTTGTAGTTTTAGTCAAAAGAGCCCCAAACAGAAAACAACCCAAATGCCCATTAACAGGAAAATAGATTAAAAATGTTGACTATATATACACTGAAATATGTCACAGCCAATAAAGGGAATGAACTATCAATATAAGCACCATCAGTGGTGAACCTCAAAAATATTTTATGGACCCAAGAAAGCCAGACACAAAGTTGTATGGTTCTATTTATATTGAATTCCAAGAGCAAAAGCTATTTATGATGATGGAAATCAAAAAGTGGTTGCTTTTAGGAGTTGAGAATTGGCCAGAAAGGGTGATGAAGAAATTCCCTGGGGTAATGGAAATGCTTTGCATGTTGTTTCGATGGTGATTAGATGGATATCTGCAAAGCACATGGAACTCTTAAAGTTAATATCTGTTGTATTTTATTTTTTATTTATTTATTTTTTTTTTTTTTTTGAGAGGGAGTCTCACTCTGTCGCCCAGGCTGGAGTGCAGTGGCGCAATCTAGGCTCACTGCAAGCTCCGCCTCCCGGGTTCACGCCATTCTCCTGCCTCAGCCTCTCCGAGTAGCTGGGACTACAGGCGCCCGCCAACACGCCCGGCTAATTTTTTGTATTTTTTTTAGTACAGACGGGGTTTCACTGTGATCTCGATCTCCTGACCTCGTGATCCGCCCGCCTCGGCCTCCCAAAGTGCTGGGATTACAAGCGTGAGCCACCGTGCCCGGCTATCTGTTATATTTTAATTGTACCAGAATAAAAATTAGAAAAATAAAAAAATTACCAATCTCAGAGAGGAAGAGAAGCTAAATTATATATACTGGGACAAGCACACATATAGATGTTACATATATAGATATATATATATGAGAGAGAGAGTATATATATGAATGAAGGGGGAGAGAGAGAGAGAGAAGAGACTGAGAAAGCAATCAAGCCGTAGGCTCCCTTTTCAGAGCAGCGAATAGAGGAACATTTAACTGCCATGCTCTTGCATGCTCCAGATACCACCAAGTATTGTTAAAAGCAAAGCAAATGTATTTGTCCCTGTCTGCCGGGTGCAATTAAAGTCAAGGAAAATGTATTTGCTGAGCTGTACAAGCAGACAGCGTACGGCGTGGACCATCTGTCCTTCCTGGGGCCTGCAGCTGCGTGTGCACAGCCCCCATTTCCATCTCTCTGGGAATATCACGCTCCTGCTCAACTGTTGAGACAATGCCCAACTCAAACACTGCCAGCCTCTGGTTGTCAGTGGCGGGGAGTTGAGGGTGGTGTGTGGGATTGTGAAAGAGGTGAAGCTTGTTTTCACTCACTTTGTTTCTTCAAGCCCCACAGAAACTTCACGTGTCCATTGTTCAGAGGGTGCATGGAAGTGGGACAGAACTATCATTCACCATCTCACTCAGCCACTCACTTGCTGCTAACCTTGGTAAGTTTAGTGAACATTTTGGCGACTGTTGCCTAATGTGTCAATGATAAAAAATTTATGCCTAAGATTTGAATTGTTACAATAATTAATAAAATAACAGATTTACAGCAACTAGCACAGATCATTGCACTTGATATACACTCCACAATTGACACATTTTATTGTTATTTATTCCATAAAATGTGCAGTCCTTTTCCTGAAGGGGTAAGAATAACTACAGCATAGCTGAGAGCGCAAATCACACACCCACACCCACATCGCCCTACCCCACAACACACTGAAATGTAAGTCCCATAAAGCCAATGACATATGTGTCTTGTCCTTGACATCTCTGTATCCCTAGTGCCTGGAATAATGCTGACACACAGCCACAGCTCAAAACATATTTGCTGAATGAAACACAGCTTAATTAGAAGATGCAATCTTTACTACCGTCAATTTTTAAAGCAAATTTATGTTATTCTTGGAGGTACGTTGTTAAGGCAATGAATTGATTAGTGATCATTAAGATTTTTATTCTGGCTGAGATGGGTGGATCACCTGTGGTCAGGAGTTCGAGACCAGCCTGACGAACATAGTAAAACCCTGTATCTACTAAAAAAAAAAACACAAAAATTAGCTGGACATGGTGGTGCATGCCTGTAATCCCAGCTACTTGGGAGGCTGAGGCATGAGAATAGCTTGAATTTGGGAGGCGGAAGTTGCTGTGAACCAAGATTTACCATTGCACTACAGCCTGGGCAACAAGAGCGAAACTACATCTCAAAAAAAAAAAAAAAAAAAAAGAGATGTTGATTCTGAAAATGTCCATGAGGTTTCGATTTACACAAGTGAATGCTTACTAGGTAAGAATCCAATCCCTGCCAACAGGCTTCACTTTCTTAGTGTTTGATGTATGTATTCATTCCATCCTTAGAATTTACCATCTTAAGCATAAACTTTGCTGAGCTAGGAATAAAGGCTAATTGGGAGATTGGTAGGAAAAAGCTAGTGCCCTGATGACCCTGAATATGGACAGAGGCAGCAAGAAGGGAAATTAGGGCACTAAATGAAATGGGAGGAGTTTTCCCTTATTCCCCTCACAGGGCATACCATAGGAGGTGTGGCTCCCTTCTTTGGTGCCCAGTTGCTCAAATCCGTAGGGGAAGCATACAGACGGGCAGGTCATGGGGGAGTCTCTGGGCTCGAACCCCATGGCAGCGTCTAGCATTGAGTGTTCACAGCTCCCAAGCCCCGGTGGGCGGGCGTGCTCTTTCAGCTTAGCCGTCTGCAGGTGGCTTGTGTTCATCAGCTCAATTAGACCCTCTGCCTTATCACAAGGACAGAGGGCTTTCTGTATCCCAGGTTCTTGCCCTAGTGCACTGGAAAAATCAGATCACATGTGGGCTTGGAGAATGAGTGCAAGGTTTTATTGAGTGGAGGTAGCTCACAACAGTGAATGGGGAGGCCAGAAGGGGGATGGTGCTGGAAAGGGGTCTTCCCCTGGAGTTGGGCTGCCTAGTGGCTGGACTCTCCTCCAACCGCCCCTGGCTGAATTCCATGCCCTCCTGCCATGGATGAGCTGCCAGAGTCTGCTGGTGCCTGTCGGTGTGCTCTTCCACTCCTCTGCGCCTCTCAACGTCCAGCGCCTGTGTGTGTGCCCGCTAAGATCTCGGGGTTTTTATAGGCACAGGATGGGGACACGGCAGGCCAGAGTGTTCTTGGAAAATGCAACATTTGGGTGTGGAAACAGGAGTGCCTGGCCTCACTTAGGTCTGTGGGCACAGGCCCCAGATGGAGCCCTCACTAGGGACACCGCCCTTCTCTACTTAGCACTTCCCTACCCCCCTCTCATGTCACAAGCACACCTGCCTCTGCTTCAGGTCCAGGCTGCATGTTGCAATCAGGCTGAAAATTATTTCTCTCAGCAGTCACTTACCTGGGCCAGTTCAAGCTGGGGCAGGGCAGTTTAGGGGCCGTAGACATGGCACAGTGAACCTTTCAGCTGAAGACACCAGAAGGCTCACTGACCTGATAGAAAATTAGAAGAGCCATACAAATTATATGGGTTTGCTTTCTTTGTTGCTTTGACCCCTTTTTGAGTCAAATGTCACTTTGCTGGAAATGCAGGATTTGGGTTGCTGGCAGAATGCTCTTTATTCCCCAAACAGGCCAGCAGCTAGTAACTTTGGACAGAGATTTGTTTCAACTTAAGAACAAAGAAGAAAACACCGCTGTGATGAAAAATAGTGATTTTAAGGGTTTCTATTGAGCCAATCAACTAATGGGGAAAGAAGCACTATAGGGGCTTCTCAACCTTTTTTAAAAAATCGCCTCCCTGAGGAGTCTTTTTAGGTAATTTTTTCCTAATTGTTTCTCCCACTTCATCACATTAAATACTAAGGAATAAGATTTTGTCAGTGGGGCTAGTTTTGGAGGGATGAAACACATAATAACTGAGAAATGTTTGCCCCCTCCAAGAGCCAATTTTCACCCTGTTGGGGGCAGTGCAGTGTCATCCCTAATGAGAACATATGTTCCAAATATGTTTTTACTTAATCCTCACAGCACCTTCATGAAGGTGGTTTTTTTTTCTTTTCTTTTTAGTTATTTTCACATTAGAATGAGGAAACAGACTGCAAACACAAAATAACTTGCCCAGAGGTACTTGGTTGGTAAGGGCTGAGCTGGAATTTGAACTGAGGCTTGCTTGACTTAAAAAACGTGTGTTCTTGAATTCTGCAACATGGTCTCTCCTTGACTCAAGAAACAAACTACAAATGACAAATCTCAATAGACTGATGAAAAATGAATGTTTAATGAGCATTTTCAGTAGTTCTGTGAGAATGTGTCTGGGGTATTCAATCAGAATTTAGTCTGCAAGTTCTCTCAAAGTTTTCATATTTTCTTTTTCTTGAGATGGAGTTTCACTCTTGTTGCCCAGGCTGGAGTGCAATGGTGCAATGGCACATTCTTGGCTCACCACAACCTCTGCCTCCCAGATTCAAGCGACTCTCCTGCTTCAGTCTCCAGAGTAGCTGGCATTACAGGCATGTGCCACCACGCCCGGCTAATTATTTTTTTTATTTTTATTTTTTCAGTAGAGACAGGGTTTCTCCGTGTTAGTCAGGCTGGTCTTGAACTCCCGACCTTAGGTGATCCACCTGCCTTGGCCTCCCAAAGTGCTGAGATTACAGGCGTGAGTCACCGCGCCCAGGCTGTATTTTCTTAAATAACAGCTTTATTCAGATACAATCTACATATCATAAAGTGTATAATTTAGTGGTTTTTAGTATATTCAGAGTCATGCAACCATCATCACTAATTTCAGGACATTTTCATTTCCCCCCCCAATAAAACCCCGTACTCAGTAGTAGTCACTCTCCAGGATCACCTTCCCCTCAATACTTGGCTACCACTAATATCTTTCCCCTATCAGGACTGTGGCCTAAACAGTTCATAGAAATAGAATTGTACAACATATCACCTTTCTTGACTGGCTTCTTTTATTTAAATACTCAATATTTACTTACTTAATATTGAGTGTCAACTTGACTGGATTGAAGGCTGCAAAGTATTGTTCCTGGGTTGAACAACACAAACTGGGTTCCATCAGAGGGTGGAGGGTGGGAGGAGTGAGAGGATCAGGAAAAATAACTAACGAGTATCCCTCTGTCAGCTGACAGACATTGTGCTGGTTAATATTGAGTGTCAACTTGATTGGATTGAAGGATGCAAAATATTGATCCTGGGTGTGTCTGTGAGGGTGTTGCCAAAGGAGATTAACATTTGAGTCAATGGACTGGGAGAAGAAGACCAACCCTCAATCTAGGTGGGCACCATCTAATCACTGCCAGTGCGGCCAGAATAAAGCAGGCAGAAGTTGGAAGGACTGGACTTGCCGAGTCTTCTGGCCTTCGTCTTTCTCCCGTGCTGGATGCTTCCTGTCCTCAAAGGTCAGACTCCAAGTTCTTCAGCTTTTGGACTCTTGGACTTACACCAGGGTTTGCCAGGGGCTATCGGGCCTTTGGCCACAGACTGAAGGCTGCACTGTCGGCTTCTCTACTTTTGAGGTTTTGGGACTCAGACTGATCCACCACTGGCTTCCTTGCTCCTCACCTTGCAGACGGCCTATGGTGACGCTTCACCTTGTGATCGTGTGAGTCAATTCTCCTTAATAAACTCCATTTCATATATACATCTATCCTATTAGTCCTGTCCCTCTAGAGAACCCGGACTAATACAGACATATAGATTGTTTCCACCTATTTGCTACTATGGATAACTCTGCTATGAAGAGTTGTACAGGTTTTTTGTGTCAATATACATTTTAAATCTTGGGTGCTGTAATAGGCAGAATAGTGCCTATGACCTGATACATTTCACTTCCCCCATGCTCATTTCCCACCCCCACAAAAAGCTGCCTCCCAGCCTGTTTCATGTTCAGCTTTGTGGTTAAAATGTTTTCTCTTTTTTCTTACATTACTTCTTTTAGGTCAAAATCAAATCATGGTAATTTAGAAAACTCTTTTATTACATATTTCAAGTTGCCATTTAATTATTGGAGAGATTTTAGAGATTATGCTGAAGAGGCCTTATCCTCTGTATTAAAAACTGGAACACTTAATTATCCACATGAGAGAGGCAAACAAAATATTCTAGATGCTACTGACATATGCCAGACATTCTAGTATAGGGTTTGATATCCACGTTATACCTTCCAAATTATACCATATGGCTGATGAACCCACAGAAGCCAAGGGTAAAAGGAACATTTATCCATCATGCATGATGTGACTAAGATTGTGTTAAGGGTTTCAATATTCTCTCTCCTATTTCCACACTTGGAAAGAATAAGCAGGCCGGGTGGAGTGGCTCACGCCTGTAATCCCAGCACCTTGGGAAGCCAAGGCGGGTGGATCGCTTGAGGTCAGGAGTTTGAGACCAGCCTGGCCAACATGGCAAAAACCCGTCTCTACTAAAACTACAAAAATTAGCCGGGCCTGGTGGTGGGCGCCTGTAGTCCCAGCTACTCGGGAGGCTGAGGCAGAATTGCTTGAACCCGGGAGACGGAGGTTGCAGTGAGCTGAGATTGCACCACTGCACTCCAGCCTGGGTGACAGAGTAAGACTCCATCTCAAAAAAAAAAAAAATTAAGCATGATTTTATTTTTTAAACCACAAAGTGAGATTTTGTGGGGCTATATATGTCTGGAAGATCCCACAGGTAATCACTGGTGCAACCAGGAGTGAAACACAGTCCTGCCTGCCTCCCACTCCACCCCTTGGCACAGCCCCTGAAATGGTGCTTTCCACAAACTTCATATCTGTTGCATTACATTGGGGAAGGGGGTTTGGATGCAGCTAGACAAGATTCTTCTTTGCTTCTATTTTCTTTTCACGAAACCGTTGGAAAAATAAAATAAAATTTCTAAACCTTCTGTCTAATGTCTGTAGTGTGGCAAGAGAGCTAGGAAAGCCACACTTTTCTACAATAACTGATTAACCCAGTAGAAAATCACTTACCACTGAGAGCCCTGACCTCCATGAAGCAAATCCATAGGAAGAGGAGCCTTTCTTCTGCATTGCCACTCTTACCATTGTGTATGCAAAGGGGGCTCATCTCCTGTGAAACTGAATACAAATAAAGGATTGAGCCATTTAAAAGCCGGGCCTGCTTCCTTCTTTACCTCGACTTTAGTGAGCCTCTGAGTCCAATTATGTGGCAGCCTGTGAAGCAAGGTGTGCCTGCGCTCAGATGTTAACAGAGCAGCAACCCCTGTGAGCCAATTTGGGGCTTTACATTTTTAATAATATCTTTTTAATGAAAATTGCATTTCACTGAAATATTTCTAACTAGTTTTGCGCTTACGTGACGAAGGAATGCCAGCTCTAGAGAAATCCATTTGAATACATTTTCAGGGTAAAGTTAGGATAAAATAATTTTGCATTTAACACTTAAGTTAATTGTAATGAGCCTAAGTCTAATGAGCCTTACCTCTAAACTCCATTTAAGACAATAGTTAATTGCTTCATTTTAATAAATGTTGTCGGGATAGTGAATATAGCAATGACTGAGCACTCAATTACTACTGAAGCTAAAACATGAAGATATACACAGCTTAATGAGATACACAATCTGAAAAGGCAATTAGCATCCGGAGGTGGAATAGGACATTCTTCTAAAAGCAATATCAAGCAAAATAATTTGTTTGAAATAACACAGAGTTTCAGATTCGATGAACATTGCTGTGTGCCTAGTAAGTGCCCGGCTCAGAGTGAGGTGTGTGCCCATGCTCATCTCATTTAGTCTTTATTTTATCTGATGAGAAAGTTAAGGTTCAGAAAGGTTACTTAAATTGTGCAGCCATACAGCTATTTAATGGCAGTTTCATGATTCAAAGCCTTTCCTTGGGAATCTGTTGTTGGGATATCTTCGCCTACTTGTTGATGAATGGTGGTTGATGTTCAGAAAGTCAGTGGATCAGAAAATAAAAACAATAATAAGTAAAAAAAAAAGCAAATTCTACTTTCTGATGAAATGTCATGTTTGGATATTCAGATACTGTTATCATTCGGAACCTCAGAAGTGTAGAGATTGTAAGTGGAATGGTTTCTTATTCTCCTAGGGATAGGAGGTGCCCTTTCCATATGAAAAGGTTGAAACAACTCTAGGCAAGCAAACTGTACCTTACTTATAAACACAGATATTTTCTACTAATATCGAGTAATTCAATTTGTTTGTACTCCCTTTCCTCCCATTGCATGAGTTTGAGATGCATGATTCAGATTGTCTTAAATCAGCTTCCCCAGAGACCAGATCCAGACAAAAAAAATTAACCGGCAAAGTTTTGTTTCGAAGGAGCAATCTAAGAGTGAGAGAAAAGGGAGGTTGTGAAGAAATGATGGAAAGCAATGCAAGTAATGCAGTACTGATATGGTTTGGCTGTGCTCGCACCCAAATCTCATCTTGAATTCCCACGTGTTGTGGGAGGGGCCCAGTGGGAGGTAATTGAATCATGGGGGCAGGTCTTTCCCGTGCTGTTTTCATGATAGTAAATTAGTCTCATGAGATCTGTTGGTTTTATAAGGGGAGTTTCCCTGCACAAGCTCTCTCTTTGCCTGCTGCCATCCATGTAACATGTGACTTGCTCCTCCTTGCCTTCCACCATGATTATGAGGCCTACCCAGCCATGTGGAACCGTTAAGTCCATTAAACCTCTTTCTTTTGTAAATTGCCCAGTCTCAGGTATGTCTTTATCAGCAGTGTGAAAACAGACTAATACAAATACCATGCTTATCACAGCTTCATGACAATTCCATAAAGAGATACTGTCAGTTGTTCTACAGGTGCACCCCCCTCAGCAGTCAGCCATATCTGCGAACAGAGTTTATGCAGAACCATGCTTTGGAAAGTCCATCAAAAGGAAGGTGAAGGTATGTGTCTACTTTCTCCCTGCCATTGATTGAAGCTTTTCTCCACATGAGTTAATGAGGTATTGCTCCTCACAAGAGGACATTAGCTATGGGAGGGCTGCCCGCAGACCCTGACCCAAATGACAGATGAATAAAACGTACACTGACACACAGATATTCTGCTTTGCCAGTCCAGCTGAGTGTCCAACCGCCTGCACACCAAGAGAGGTTTGTCACTGCACTGGCCCTGAGCAGCTCGCACTCCAGGCATTTATTTGGTATACAATTAACAACAGAAGCTTTGAGTAAACACACTTGTGGATAATTAACATGGTTCAGAGAGTGGTTCTAGGAATGATTAAAGCTCAGGTACCGAACTCTAAGGTAAATACCATTAGGGGGCAATATCCCTAGTCGACCTCCCCGTAAGAGGTTCATCTGGCTCAAAATTAGTTAATGGAGGTAGGGTAAACAGACTTAAATGGGGAAGCCTCTATTGTCCCTAGTATTTACCCTATGGCCTAATACTCTAAGGTAAGAACTGGCTGCCTTTAGCCTGTTCAATTATTACAAGCTATGTAACCTTTTGGCCTTCCAAAAGGTTTGTGACTATTCCCTATAACTTTCCGTAATATTTCCCTTTAATATTTCCACCACCATCCTGAGTGAATCCCAACAAGTTAACAGCCCCATACTTCCAGGTTGCATAACCCCACCATTTCAGCAGCTGCTCAGCAAATCCATATCTATGTTTTGAATTTCTGGGCATTTTGTGGGTTAATCTCATGCAGCAAAACTGTATGGGCCCATCAGGACCTTCCTGCTTACCTCCAGGGAGATAGAAAAAAGCAGGTTTTCTACTCTTCTAACCTGCACTAGGAGAAACTACTAGAAGAAGATGAGTAGGAAGTGAATGGGGCTTGACTTCCTCATGAGCCATGATATAATGGTGGCTCAATGCTAACTGGTAAGGCAAGCAGCAGAGGGGACTAGTGGATGAGGCTGGGAAAAGCTTATATGTTCTAATCATGTTTTCAATCAAAATTCACATGCACACAAACATACTAGATAAATATACACACACATATGCATAGGCAGAGGGGTAAAATTTCTGAGTGTACAATTTTAGCTAATCTTCCATATATAGCCATTCTACTTATTGGGGGAAAATTGAAGAAGAATTTGAGAATCTCAATATTCTTAAGTTAATACACTACCAGGTAAGTCTTACATCTAATGAGGATGTGGAAAATCATAGAAGATCACAGGTCTTGCTATAGCATCAAGAAAACAGGCTGGGTGCGGTGGCTCATACCTGTAATCCCAGCATGTTGGGAGGCTGAGGCAGGCAGATCACCTGAGGTCAGGATTTCAAGACTAGCCTGGCCAACATGGTGAAACCCGATCTCTACTAAAAATACAAAAATTAGCCAGGCGTGGTGGCACACACCTGTAATCCCAGCTACTCAAGAGGCTAAGGCAGGAGAGTTACTTGAACCCGGGAGGTGGATGTTGCAGTGAGCAGAGATCGTGCCACTGCACTCCAGCCTGGGTGACAGAAGAAAACTCTGTCTCAAAAAAAAAAAAAAAAAAAAAAAAAAAAAACAAAGAAAGAAAACATAGGTAAGTTTGCAAATTTTACGTGAAGAGCACTGGGTGCAGAGAAACAGAAAAATCCTAACTTCCAGACAGGAACAAAGCCTTCCTAGGAAGGCCCTAGGAGCCACTTTCATCCCTGTGGGCATTTGCCAATCCTAGAAGCGCAGCCATGGAGGAGCATTAATTAGGCAGTGGACTGTTGCTGGAAAAAGAAGAAAGAAGCCTCATTCTCTACAGGGGAGGGAGCTCCAAATACAGAAAAGTGTCTGTGACTTGACAATTTGACACCACAAGTTTTTGCTGAATAAGTTGTAGAGCAAGAAGCTGGGGCCTGGGTGATCACATGATCATGAGAAGTGTAGGTACAGAAGTGCTCATGGAAGAAAGAGTCGACATCTGAACCCACTTGTGGGGAAGTCATTAAAGACTACCCAGACCCAACCCACATCAACTAGTCACTAGCTTGGAGAAAACAGAGCCTTAGTCTAATTGTCTAACAGAGGAAAAAGTGAGCTTTTACTAGGGGAAAATATTCTGCACTTCAATTTCTGCTGTTCTTTTTTTTTTTTTGCACAATATCCTGCATGCAATAAAAATATGTATACAATATGAAGAAGCCAAAAAATGTGACCCATGATCAAAAGAACATATATGGCAATAAAAGCAGCAATGGCCCAGGTTTTGGAATTAGCAGACAAGGACTTGTAATAATTATTTTAAATATTAATATGTTGAAAAATTTAATGGAAGATGATCAATTAAGGCAAAAAGATGGCACATTTCAGCAAGACACACACACACAAAAAGACAAGATAAAGGAAACTACCAAATGTAAAATCTAAAATTGAATAGTAAAAAATATCTGAAATGACAAATTAATTGGACGGGTTTAACATCAGAAGAAAAGATGAGAGAATCAAAGCCAGGCCAATAAAAACTACACAAACTATCAAATCTTGGTCTATTTAAGTAACTCTATTATCTCTTTATTATAAGCCACCTTTTTTTCTGCTAATTTTCACACCCAGTAATTTTCTATTGTTAGCTGTAGATGGTGGCTTCTATTTTGCGGAGGGTCTGTATGAAGTTATCTTCCTCTGAAGAGTATTGAATCTTATTTTGGAAGGCAGTTAAAATACTTAAAAGCATATAACTTTTATCATATAGAGGCTTGGTTTTGGGCTTTAAAAAACGTGTTCAGCTTAGTTTTACACCTTTCCTTAGGGACTGACATTTCTAGAGTCACAATCAAATAATTCGCCAGTGTCTCTAGTCTCTGGCTAGTTACAGATTCCAACTTCTCCCCAACATTGGAACGTCTCATCTCTGCTCAGCTCTTAGGTTCTAGGCAACTTTTCTTTGCTATTCTTTCTGAGTCTTCTTGTGAATTTGTAGCTTGAGAATCACCAAGGATCTCAGGGAATATGTTTGCAGGTGTTTGGGATTCCCTCTGCAGTTCCCGCCTTGCCAGTCACCTGCCTGCCAAGTTCAGCCCTCTTAACAGCATCGAACACTGATACTTCTCCTACCTGGTGATCTGCCCTTTCCTCTTCGGGCACTGTTCTCCTGCACCTGGAAGCTGGAGTCAATATGGGGCTTATTTTCTGTGCTTGCTTTCTCTCAAGAATTTTAGCCCTGTGTTGGGTGTTGACCAAGTCCTGAAAACAGTTGTTTTACATATTTAATCCAGCTTTTATAATCATTTATGGAAAAAGAGTAGATCAGACACTGGCTATGCCCTCATGACTGAAACTGGATGTTCCTCCTCCCACTCCTCCTGTCTACTCTTTAAGACCCAAATAAAATGGCCTTTGTCTACTTTTTCTTTCTTATCTCTGAATGCACAATCAATCCTTCAATACCCTGGGTCCTCTAGTACTTCGTCTGTAAATGTTATGCCCATGGTATTATAACTGTATCACATTGAATATAGTTAGGTAACTTCTCTTCTAGATTGTGAGCTCCCTGAGAGTCATGGTGAAGTTGAAATTATCTTTCAATTTCCATCCCTTACCACAGTTCCTGGACACAATATATGACCTATGAAAGTAAGCTGTGCTGTGGGGAGCTGAAATAAAAGGAGTCAGGGGGCAGATGCCCTGCACAGTGAGAAGGAACCAATAAGCAAGGATAACTGCAGCTCCATAGCTGTTGCCTCTTTAATGGAACTTCAGGAGACTTGAACATATTTCTGGAAAGAGCAATAGCTTCATGTGCTACAAATTTGCACAAGTTTATCTATTAAAACTATCTGGACCCTTCTCTGTGCTACTCTGTAGAAAAGATACTTCTGGAATATACCAATTTTTCAACCCAAAAGGTTCTGGACTATACCAGTTTTTCAAGTCAAAAGGGTTATGACTGAAGGATAATTAAAAACTGTTGACTGGGTGTGGTGGCTCATGCCTGTAATCCCAGCACTTTGGAAGGCGGAGGCAGGTGGATCACCTGAGGTCAGGAGTTCAAGATCAGCCTGGCCAACCTGGCAAAACCCCATCTCTACTAAAAATGCAAAAATTAGCCAGGCGTGGTATCGCACACCTGTAATCCCAGCTACTTGGGAGGCTAAGGCAGGAGAATCGCTTGAACTTGGGAGGCAGAGGTTGCAGTGAGCCAAGATTGCGCCACTGCACTCCAGCCTGGGAGACAGAGCTACACCCTGTCTCAAACAACAATAACAACAGCAACCACATCAACAACAACAAAAACTATTAGATGAGATAGGACAGTAAACTGAACAAATTTTTATAAATTTAATTTAATTTAAATTCCAGGATACATGTGCAGGATGTGCAGTTTTGTAACATAGGTAAATGTGTGCCATGGTGGTTTGCTGCACCTATCAACCCATCACCTAGGTATTAAGTCCTGCATGCATTAGCTATTTATCCTGATGCTCTCCCACAACCCGACCCCCTGACAGGCCCCAGTGTGTGTTGTTCCCCTGCCTGTGTCCATGTGTTCTCATTGTCCAGCCCCCACGTATAAGTGAGAACATGTGGTGTTTGGTTTTCTGTTCCTGCATTAGTTTGCTGAGGATAATGGCTTCCAGCTCCATCCATGTCCCTGTAAAGGACATGATCACATTCCTTTTTATGGCTGCATACATAGTATCCCATGGTGTGTATGTACCACATTTTCTTTATCCAGTCTATCATTGATGGGCGTTTGGGTTGATTCCATGTCTTTGCTATTGTGAATAGTGCTGTAATGAACATACACATGCATGTATCTTTATAATAGAATGATTTATATTCCTTTGGGTATATAACCAGTAATGGGATGACTGGGTCAAATGGTATTTCTGTTCTAGGTCTTTGACGAATGTCCACAGTCTCTTCCACAATGGTTGAACTAATTTACATTCCCACCAACAGTGTAAAAGTGTTACTGTTTCTCCACAGCTTTGCCAGCATATCGTTTCTTGACTTTTAATAATCGTCATTCTGACTGGCATGAGACGGTATCTCATTGTGGTTTTGATTTGAGTTTCTCTAATGATCAGTGACGCTGAGCTTTTCCCTCATGTGTTTGTTGGCCACATAAATGTGTTCTTTTGAGAAGTGTCTGTTCATATCCTTTGCCCACTTTTTTAATGGGATTGGTAAAATAAATATCTTAAGAAGACACAGATGCATGGAGAAGGAGCAGTTCAGCATAGCCAGACCCAGCTATGGGTGAAGGAGTCCCCAAAGACTTGGGGCATTGCTATGGGTTGAATCGTGTCCCCCAACATATATGTCAAAGTCCTAACTAATCTCCAGTGTCTTAGAATGCCACCTTATTTAGAAATAGGGTGACTGCATTAAGATCAGCTCATCTTAGAGTAACATGAGCCCTTAATCCAATATGACTGGTATCCCTATAAGAAGAGGAGGTTGACTCATGGAGTTTCATGTGATGATAGACAGAAAATCAGAGTGACACATCTACAAGCCGAGAAACACGACGGATTGCAGGCGGCACCAGGAGCTGGAAGAGGCAAAACCGGATTCTCCCCTACACACTTCACAGAGAGTAGGGCCCGGCCAAGACCTTGATTTCATACTTCTAGCCTTCAGGACTTTGAGACAGAAAAAGTCCTGTTGTTTTCAGCCACTCAGTATGTGGTCATTTGTCATGTCGGTCCTGGCATACTAATGCAGGTATGAAGAGGCATATAGCAGAAGAGCATTTGTCATGGTACAAAGAGTGCTGGGCTGGTTTCAGAAGAAATAATATCCTATGCTTCTCACTGGAGAGATCTTTTTGACATTATAGAAAGAGTAACACTGTTAGTACTGGCTGTTTAAAACATGGGGGAGCAGGTGTTGGGGGATTGAGAGCTGGGTAAAGACCAGCCAGTTGAGTGGTATAATGACAGATTCCCATGAGATAGCAGCCTGGGATTTATTAGAGCTAGTTATACAAGCCTAGCCCTTGAGAAGCAGGTGATTGTCAGAAAAGTCCATTTCTGAGTCTATTTATCCGTATCTCTGTCAAATCTAAAACTGTCACCTGCTCAGCAATACTTTGTAATCGCCAGGAGACCTTGGGTGAATCACAGCCGGCTGAGGCCTCTGCCTTCAACCGTAAAATAAGAGATTTTGATCAAGTATTTTTTTTTCTGGGTAAACCACAAGACATTTGTGGATTCCTTTGCATTTTATTTTTGTTCTTTGTTCAGTAGGAAGTTGTTCCCTACCTTCTATACTTAATCACTTCTGCTACCCTGGAGTGATGCTACCAGGTCCCTTTCTAGTCTTGCTATCATTGTTTGCTGAAGTTACACTGTTTAGTGTAATTTACTGACCCAAAAAAGCTTGCTCTCAGTATCATTATTCACCTCTTTAATATTAACGATGACGGTAGGACATCCTGTACAAAGACTTCTGTCGAGCCTATAAGAAATGTGTTTAAAGAAAATAAAACAAAACAAAAAACCCTTTGGATCAAAAAAGCCCTTGGAGTAGGCACCTTTTCTAGTCCTGGGTGTGAATCCTGAAGACACATAACTGTAAAATGTGGGGGCTGGGAATATGACTTTGAATATCTTTTCCAGAACCAGGAATCTCTGCTTCTAGGTTCTGTAACTCCATGCTGTTTTCAGGATTACTTGACTTTCTTGCATTTGGCTAATACTGCATTCCTCTGTCCTTTGAATAAAGTTTAATTTGACACCAAGAAACTTTGTTACAAAACAGTATAAATGCCCTGCTGCTGTCTTATGTACAATTTCATTGCAGTTGCATTAAGTGACAGTAAAATTCAAAGAATTCTTAACAAGCTGGTGAAGCATAAACCATTCTTCATGAAATCACACTAGTTATTGAAATGAAGCTTCTTGAATTCATTTTCTTTTCTCCAAAGACTGATCAATAAATGGTACCAAACTTCATGCCAGACTGAAATGCAGGCTCTCAAGGTTAAAGCTAAGCTTCCTAAAAATTAGTTGCATGCATTTGGACAAGTCACTTGTATTTTCTCATCTATAAAAATAGGAACTTGAAAAAATTCATCTAAATTTTCTCCTAGCTCTGACTATTTGTCATATCTGTTCTTTGTGCTTGCCTCTCCCAGATGGCGGGGCAGGAAATGACGCCACATAGATACAATGGGCAATAACCACTACCGAAAAATGGTCCATGATGATTATTTTCCAACAACTGAAACAAAATAAACCTGCAAGATATAAATGTGTTTGATCTGGGATCATGAATTCTAATGCTGGAAAAAGTGCTGAAACCCACATGGGCCAGCCTGCGGGCATGGGAGGGCACCGCTGGGCTGTGTAATTGGGTTGTGTAATTGATAGGCTCCACGAAGCTGCTGTGAGACGGCAGACCTGGGGGTACTGCAGCCACTGGAGGAACCCAGGAGGTGACAGGAGATACGCAAGAGAGAGTGAAGGACCATACGTGCAGATGGTAAGTGGTGGGACAATAATTAAGTGGATTTGGGAGGGCCGGCCTGGTGGGTGTGGCAGAAGGAGTAGGCAAACAAGTCATAAGAAGATGAAGGTCAAAGGCAGGGTAGCAGAGACCACAAGGAAAGTCAGCAAGGCCGTTGCACAGTCAACACAGACTCATGCGGCACAGTAGTGAGACTGTCATCTCTAAACAGGAAGCCAGCTTGTGGTTGGTGCCAGCAGATGTCAGCGTGAGACACTACTTGATCCATTGGATATGGACATGAATAAGCAGTTGAGACGCATTGAGGTTGCCTATGTTATAGCAGCACTTTCTAATCCTGTCTTCATGGAGAGAAGTGTTACCAGTTGGGGAAAATTACTTAATCTCTTTAAAACTGTTTGCTTAATGGTAAAAATGGGGACAGAAACAGTTGTGAAATTTAAATCAGACAGTCAGTCTTGGGCATCACCATTTGTTTACTGAAGGGAGACATTGTGCTCAGCAATTCACAGCAAGGTTAGATGAAGAAAGAAGAACATTTTTTCACATCTCAACACCATGCCTTTCCTCCCACATCCTAGCAAATAGATTTCCTCTGCCTACCTCACTTCTGCCCTTCTTGTTGGCTGTTTCTTCCTTCTCCCAGAATTGCAGATTTAATAAAGAGAGAGCTTTTAGGCCATAATAGCAAAAATTGCAGCTCTGCCCTTGACCAAACGTGTAACCTTGGAGAACTCACTTAATATCCTAAACCTCAATTTCCTCATCAGTAAATCAAAGATTGAAACACATTCTCTGAAATATTATTGGGCAGACAAAAAATAATGAATGTCTGGCAGACATCTGGCCATTCATAAATTGCAAATAATGCTTTCAATGGCAGGTGAAATGGAATTTTGGTGGTTAATATTTACCAAAGGACATTGGTGTTGTCTTTTTACTTTGTCTCAACAACATAAAAGTTTATAATCAGAAGGGGAACAATTTACCTAGTCAATGCTCACAGCCTGTGCAGCATCTGAAAACCGCAAAGGAATTAAGCACTGTATTTCTCAATAGTTATATTTGAGGTGGAGGTTGGAGAAGAGAAGATATATGTGGCTTGAATGGTACCCAGTGTTTGTAGTTCAGAAAATGCCACTGTATCATGAAGGGCTCTCTTCATGTACTGTTGAGACAGCCTAAAAATTCCTCAGACCAAATGGGACAACTCCTAGATGTCAAGATCCAGAGAAATTAGGACAGCCTTCATGAGGAGCTGGAGAGATGAACCCCACAATCTTGTTGTCATGGTTACATCTTCGGAGACAAGCACTGGTTCCCTTCCTCCAAGGGCCAAATGCTGACAGAAGGCAAGAGAGCCAAAGCTGACACCAAAGAGAGAGTGTATGGGCCTGTCCAGATGGCACAGAGAGAGGAAGAGCTTTGTGTTGAAGCTGTGAAGAAAGGAAATGTTTTCTCTGTTAGGAAAAGCAAGAAATGGGAAGGCTGCCATAGAATATACAAATATATGCACATCTCAGACACCTATTGAGAGAAAGGTGGAGAAGAGAGGACAAATTGAAATGTCACTGTTGAAGCCTTGGGTCTTCATTTAGAATTACCTGTGGAAATTGGAACGGCATTCACAGCCTGTTGTGCAGAAGGGACCATCAAGCTCATGGCCTGATGAGAACATCCCCCGTGATGCACTGGCCGGTCCCAGGAAACCATCATGATCTCTCAACAGACCTCTGGTGGAACACTAACAGCAATTTTTGCTTCTATATCTGCAAAAGATAGGATTATAGGTGGGACAGGATGCCAAAGGACATTTATTTTCAGGGAAATCGATCTATTCTTTTTCCCCAGTCCTAAACTACAAAATTAAGACTCAAAGAAAGAGGATTTTTTTTTTTTTGTACCAAGAGGTGACTTGAAGAGCCAAAAGGAAGTATCCATTTTTCTTTTTTTCAAAAAAAATTGAAGGGTAATATGTGAAGGACTAATATCCCTTTTGGTGGTTCTATCCTGCTGTTGCTTTATATGCTAGAGTCTTGCTAATGTCAGGTTGAAAGACAGCAAGTAAAATATTGATAGGAGGTGGTCCTCCAGCTTGCAAGCTGTTTATGAAAGCAGCGTTTTGAGCTTCAGCATGGTTGGCAGAATTCTGAATAACTACGGTGGTTCACCAGTCAGAGTGGTACTTATGGTGGTCAGGTGAGAGATGGAGGATTAGCTGAAATCCAACCTGCAGTAGGCCCAGATAATCCACAGACACACGTATCATTATTTCCCCAGTTCCTGAACGTGTAACTGGGACAGACATGTCTGGCAACTGTCAGAGTATCCACATTAGTTCTCTAGCCAAAAGGGTGAGGCCCATTATAGGAAAGGCTAAGTAGAAGACACTGGAATTTTCTTTCCCTACCAAGCTAGTATACCAGAAGCAATTCCTGCAGGGGGATTGCTAAGTTGAGTGTTACCATCAAAGATGCAGTGTGGTGATCCCTATCACACCTCCATTTAACTCACCTGTTCAGCATGTACAGCAGTTGGATGAATCATGGGGAGTTTCTGCAGATTATCATAAACACAATTAGGTGGTGATTCCAATTCCAGGTGCTGTTTCAGAGGTAGCATCTTTCCCGAAGGAAGTCAGCACAGTGCCTGGCATTTGGTATGCAGAATGTTTTCTTTCCTTCATATTATTTTAGAAGGACAAACCAGAAGCAGTTTGCTTTCATCCGTCAGGGCCAGTAATACAACTTCACAATCTTGCTTAGGGCAGTACCAATTATCCTGCTCTCTGGTAACATGTAGTTTCCAAAATCTTAATTGACTTTACATTTCATGAAACATCACACTAGTTCACAAATTAGCCAGCTCGGATCTGATGAGCAGCGTGTACTTCCATATGACATATGTGACCTGGAGCATGGGCGATACATCCCATATCAAACCAGGGGCCTGCCACCTCAGTGATGTTTCTGAGGTCTCAATGACCTCTAAGTAGAAAGACCAGTTGCTGCTCCTCTTTGCACCTATCACCAGAAAAGAACAAAAACATGGCTTTTTGCAGACCTCTTTTGTTTTAAAGGCAGTATTTTTCACAGTTGAGTGTGTTACTTAGGCCTATTTGCACAGTCTCCTATAAATCTGCTAGTTTTGCCTCGTGAGAAGAGTGAGTGAAGTCTCTGTCATACACCCAGGCTGCAGTGTGAGCTGCTCCCTCACAGGGGCTCATGATCTGGTGTTTCCCTGAGGTGTCTGTGGAACACAGGGATGTTGTATGGTGTTACTGGCAAGCACCAATAGGAGAGTCACAGGGAGAACCTCCAGGGTTAGGATGAAATCTGTTCCCACTTCTGGAAATATACATCCTTCTTAAGATAGACATCCTCACGGCCATTGATAGAGACTGAATGCATAACTGTGGGACATTAAGCCTAAATGTCCCATCACCAATTGGTGCTATGTGACCCATAAGCCAAGGTTGGGCATGCACAGCAGTAATCCCTTATCAAGGGGGAATGGTGAATAAGAGCTGACTTGGACAGATCCAGCATAGATAAATACATTACCTGAGCAAGAGTTTTAGACTCCTCTAGCACCAGCTCCTTCAGCATTGCTGCCTTCCCTTCAGTCATGGCCATGCCCTCCTGTGGCATCCTTTATCGCCCATCGATCTAGGGAAAAAAACCCAGCCTAGTTTACAGACAGGCCTGCATTATGTGCTGATGTCACCTGAACCTAGACAGCTGCTCCATTACAGGCCCCTCAGGGGCAAACCTGAACGACAATGGTGAAGAAAACAATCCCCCCAAGGGGCAGAACTTCAAGTGATGTGTTAGATTGTCCACTTTTATCTTTGCCATGACAGAGGGCCAGAAGTAGAGATCTACACGGATGCATGGGTGACTGATGCTGGTTTGACTTGACAGTCAGGGATTTGGAAGAGATGGGACTTAGAAGGTCAGTGAAAAGGAAGGCTGGGAGACAGGAATATAGAATGAGCTTTAAGAATAGGCCCAGGCCGTGAAGATGCTGGTGAGGCATGTGAATGTTCACTCACAGGCATGGACTGCAGAGGGGGAGGCTCTTCATAATCAGGTATACAAAATGAGACACTCTGTAAACATCAGTCAGCCTCTCTCTCCAGCAACCCCACTTCTTGCTCAATGGGCCCATTGATAAAATATTTACAGTAGCAGGGATGGAGCCTATGCAAAGCTCAACAACATAGTCTTCCCCTTATGAAGGCTGACTTGTCTACTTTTGTCAATGGCAGAGACCAATGCTGCACCTGTTACACGCCAACTTTCCCCAGGAGGACCATTCAGTCAATCACCTGGTGAAAGATTGATTACATGAAACCTTTTCCACCACAGAGGGGATGGATATATAGAATATAGAATTTTATATACGAAATATAGAATTTATATATAACATATTAAAATATACATATATATTATATATATATAAAATATACACATATATCTCACTTGGAGAAGTGGCACATAACAAATGCTACAGAATGTTAGCAATGATTGAAACTATATTAACATATATCATCTATGTTATATATTAATTATGATTATATAGATTATATTACATTGAATGATTATAATATCATATATATTGTTAATTATAATATATCATTGTTATATATTAATACAGTTACAATAACTGCTAACATTCTATAGAACCCATTATACGCCAGACACTGCTCAAAGTGATTTATATGTGTTAATTAGTTTAATTCTCATAACAACCATTAGTGTACTAATAATTATCATTCTCATTTTATAGATGAAGAAACTAAAGCACGATTAGGTTAGTGAACCACCAAGGCCTACAACAAATAAGTGGCTGAACTGGGATTCAAGCCCAGAGAGTATTCGTCAGAATTTATGTCACCAGCTGTTTCACATACAGGAACATATGTATACATTTTTTTCAACACATGTGCAAACATGAATGAAGGCTATATGCTCAAGCATTTCTTACTGTGGGAGCACATTATTAATGATGTTTGTAGACTACTGCTCTAGGTGAAAAGCAAAGTCATTCTTTTTTTATCTGACATAGACTTGCAACCAGCTGTTAGGTCCTACTAACTCATATGAATCTCCTGGCAATTGCAGAACCCCAGTGGCATTTGTCAGTTTCTTGTCATTTAACTTAATCATACTTAAACTAGGCAAATTAAGTGATTATTTCTGAGAGCTTACTACTTCTCAGATTACCCTTGCTGGAACCAAAGTCTTTTCCTGTGACCTTCTTAAAGTTATTTTGAAACCTAAATTATGCCTTTGCGTCAAACATGCCTGCATCCCTTTGCAATTTGGCTTTCACTTTCTCAATTCTAATGAAAGGGGAGAGAAATCCGAATGCACTGGAAATATCTGAAAAGCTCCCTTCAGTTTGCTGAGTGGGTGGGTGAGAGGGGAAATGGGATTCCTGAATCAGGTTTTGAAAGAATATCCATGGTGCCTTTGTACTCTCCCCTGGATCCTCTGGCGTCCCAGGCTCTTTTCCAAAGCTGTTGCTGTGTGAACAGGGGGTCTGGGGTATGATTCAGGAGTGAATAAAGATTGTATTCAAAACTAGCTCTGGCCAAGGCCTAAAATGCATACCAACAGTCACATACTGAAATAGTCTTTTGTGGTCTCTTTTGAAGTGTTATTTCCCCAGATAATACATGCACTTGAATTTCACGTCATCCATGGCAATTCTTACGTGAATCACTTAAACAGCTTGCAGCAGCCATCTAACAGGGAACTTCTGATTAGGGACAAGAGGAGGGCTTTTCCTTCCCCTTCCAGGAAGATGCATTTAATCTCTTCATTTAGCTTGATTTCAGGTCTCTCTAATGCGGAGATATTTCCCTGGTGAAACATGTGTGAAGTACATGATTGAGACAGAATATTCACTTCGGTATTGAATTATGTCTCAGTCCCCTCCATCTGTGAAAAACAAATAACCACGATCCCTACCTCAGCCAGGCTTCTGTGGGTGAGAGGACAGTAAACACGCAGCCCGCAGCCCCGTGCCTGGCGTGGGGTAAATGCTGTGTGATAAGCTAGTCCTTGTCATTGTTGCATCCCAGTATTCTAATTATGGATGACCATGTGGATTCTCCTTGCTATCCAAGTTTTAGTTTGCTGAAATTCCCAGTTTGGGCATCTAGCCAGTGGTGTTCCGTGTGTTTCTCGGAGGTTTAATGTGACATTAGGAAGAGAAGGTGTCTGGAAACCGAATCCTGCCAAGGAGGCACAGCTGTGGGTGACATTCTGCACAAAGCTTCCGGACATTAGCAAAGAACATGGAAACTCACAGAGCCTGAGAAGCCCAGGGAGCCCAAGAAGAACAGTGGCAGAGGGGACAAGCCAAGCGTCTCTCAAAAGTCTCTCTGATGTTGAAGTAGGATAGGTATCAAGGGAAGTGACCATGTTTTCGGGACACAGCAATCGTGGTGACCCTACAATCAACACAGTAAGCCTCTGCACTCGCACTGTAATTGAGCTCATTGAAGGGAAGCAATCTTCAGTAGGGATGGCCCCCTCTGGAGAGCAGGTGCACTTTGATTTTACCTGTCCTCAAACAGACCCTTTGGTCATCATAATAGCAAAAAACACACCCCCGGTTGGAGATTTAAGACGCTAATGAGGCCAGGCACAGTGGCTCATGCCTGTAATCCCAGCACTTTGGGTGGGTGGATCACCTGAGGTCAGGAGTTCAAGACCAGCCTGGCCAACATGATGAACACTCGTCTCTACTAAAAATACAAAACTAGCTGGATGTGGTGGTGCATGCCTGTAATCTCAGCTACTTGGGAGGCTGAGGTGGGAGAATTGCTTGAATCTGGGAGGCAGAGGTTGCAGTGAGCCGAGATTGTGCCATGACAGTCTAGCATGGGCAATTAGAGCAAAACTCCGTCTCAAAAAAAAAACAAAAACAAAAACAAAAACATGCTAATGAGACATGCGACGTATGAAAAAGTGTGCACAGCTACTGTGTATGTGCACCCAGAAGACCACTCAGAACATGCTTCCTGGCAATGCCCTTTCCCACCCGCTTAGGAAGAATGAGGTAAGAATTCCGTAAAGGGAGTCTCCCTAGAGCCAGCCTCTGCTGTCTCATCCTCACAGGCAGCCAGCACTGAATCCTCACTCAAGACATCCTGTCTCTTCTGCATCTAACTTTCAGAATATTCTTTTTCTTTTGAACTAAATTACTCTATGCTACATCTCCTTTGCTGTGTCTCTCTTGTTTAAATTCTTTCAAACCAAGAAGATAAGAATCGAGGTATCACATCAGCTGTCAACAATGTCATTCAAAGGTCTCTTCACAAATGAGAAGAAATTCCGTACGTAGGTTTTCAAAAACAAGAAAGATGATTGTCTTTTATTATTATTATTATTGTCCTTAGTGCTGTAGTCAAAGATAGAAAACTAGGGGCCTAGCCTTACGGGACTGGCCCATGTCCACTACGGACTTTAGAGTCTTCTGTGACATTCATTAATGTATCGAAACTTTCTTGAACTCTTATGACCCATGGAGATTGAAAAAATTGTCATCAAACCACAGGCAGTCACTGGGGTCTAATTTTAGAAACCATCTAAGGCTGTCCCTGCAGTTTAAAATGCAAGACACGTTACATCCTTTTCCATTCCTTTTTGTTTCTTTCCTCCTCTCCAGTTTGATTCTGTCTTCATTTTTTTTTAAACCACAAAATCCAAACCACTGTATTCATACTTTGGCCGAGGCATAATGAAAATGGTTTCCATTTCTTTCCCAAAGGTAAGACTTTAAAAGCATCAGCACGTAGGGCCAGTCGCGGTGGCTCACGCCTGTAATCCCAGCACTTTGGGAGGCCGAGGTGGGCGGATCATGAGGTCAGGAGATCAAGACCATCCTGGCTAACACGGTGAAACTCCGTCTCTACTAAAAATACAAAAAAATTAGCCGAGGCATGGTGGTGGGCGCCTGTAGTCCCAGCTACTTGGGAGGCTGAGGCAGGAGAATCGTGTGAACCTGGGAGGCAGAGCTTGCACTGAGCCAAGATTGCACCACTGCACTCTAGCCTGGGCAACAGAGTGAGACTCCGTCTCAAAAAAAAAAAAAAAAAAAATCAGGGTGTAGAAACTTCTTTGTTTCCAGATAGGCTGTCTGTTTCCTGACAGGTTAAATGAAGGAGTCAGGACCAGCTAGGAAGTCCAGAGCTGGGAGCCAGTTTCCCACGGAGAAGCCCCCCACCCTAGTGCCCCCCCACCCTGAGAACCCTTCCCAGAAAAGCATCTCAAAGAAGTCCATCTCATCATCCAGGTGGAGCAGTGCTCGATTTCAGAGTCACCTGGCAGCAGCCTACATCTTCTGGAGCCTCCAAAGTATTTATATTGTGATTTATTTGCAAAGGTGTTAGATTATTATACAAAATATGATGGGTGTGTGTGCCTGTGTGTGTGTCTCTGTGTAACTGCGTTTGTGTCTCTGTGTGCAACTGTGTGTTTGTCTGTGTATGTTTGTCTGTGTGTCCTCCTGAACCATATTTTAAATTTTCTTTTTCAGCAGCGTTTTTAAGGTACAATTGGTATGCAAATAACTGCACATATTTAATGCATAAAACTTGATGAGTTTGGACATATGCAAACACCTGTGATACCATCACCAAGCAGGTACCAGGCTTGCTTTCAGCCAGTTTCAGAGCCAATATCTTAGTTGTCCTTGAGAAAAATCTGCTTTCTACAATGTGGCCTAGTTTTCTTACCTAAATCATATGACCATCCTACTGCTATGGCTTACAGATGGGCTAATTCTCTAGAGAATTTAGCTGAGCACCAAACACAGGACACAGATTTATTATAAGACTTGAAATGCTATGATGTGGCCCTGACTTTGTGAAAAAACAAAACGGCTTATGTTGTTAAAAACCTTGAATTTTTAAAGTTTGTTTTCATGATTTAATAACCCAATAAATGCCCTCCACGTTTTATAGACATGGAGATGGGCGGAGACGGATGGCTGCCGTTTAGGACATTTGTGACTACGGCACAAACATGGAGCAAGAACGTGTAGAAGGGGATCTGGCAGCTGCAGGGCATGTGGGGAAGGGGCTGCATCCTGTCCCCACCCGTATTAGTCTGTTTTCACGCCTCTAATAAACACAGACCCAAGAGTGGGTAATGGTTGAAGAAAAGAGGTTCGGTTGACTCACAGTTCCACATGGCTAGAGAGACCTCAGGAGACTTACAATCATGATGGAAGGCAACTCTTCACAGGGCAGCAGGAGAGAGAATGAGTCCTGAATGAAGGGGGAACCCCCTTATAAAACCATCCAATCTCATGAGAATTCACTATCAGGAGAACAGCATGGGAGAAACTATCCGCCATGATTCAATTACCTCCACCTGGTCCTGCCCTTGACAGGTGGGGATTATTAAATTCAAGGTGAGATTTGGGTGGGGACACAGACCTATACCACATCACCCCCCCACTCCCTAAGTGACTCTTTCTCAAGGAGCTGCTCCTTATCAAGATATGGTGGGACACTCCCTAGATATAGCAAGATGCCCTCTACTCAGGAAAGTGTGTGCCACTCATTCTTCCACTGCTCACAAAAGCTGATCTGCAGGATATGCCACCATAATCTTCTTTCAGGTTCAGGTGGGTTACAGAACCTTTGCAAGCCATGTAGGGTGAAATGTTGACTTTATTTTGTCTTGACACAATAACATACATTGTAACAGTTTTTAAAAATTAAATTTTTGATGTACACTTAAAAGCAAAATAAATAAATTTGGCTTATTTCTCCTAAAAGTCAATGGCAAGAAATGGTATGATGGACAGGACTGTGTCCCTCCACAATTTTAATGTTGAAGTCCTAACCTCTAATACTTCAGAATGTGACTGTATTTGGAGATAGGGTCTTCAGAGAGATTACTAAATTAAAATGTATTAATTAGGGTTGGTCCTAATCCAATAGGACTAGTGTCCTTACAAGAAGAGGAGATCAGGGCACAGACACACACAGAGAAAAGACCATGTAAGGACACAAGAAGAAGATGGAAGACGGCAACTTTAAGCCAAAGAGAGGGGCCTCAGGAGAGACCAACCCTGATCTTGAAATGGTGAAAAATAAATTTATCTTGTTTTAGCTACATCTGTAGTATTTTGTTACAGATGCCTTGGATAACTGATGCAAGTTATCTGAGGGTTCTGGACATTCCTGTTAATTAAGCTTTTGCTATTCTCTGCTAGTATAATACAATTATGCCATTGTTACCAATTTGTCTCCAACTAATGCATAGGTATGAATGCAGATATCAAGATAAGATTCCATCCATCATCACACATTGATATACAGATCTGAGCACCACTCAGGTTCAAAGTACTGATTCCCTTGAATTTTCTTTGTGCCTAAAGAAATCTGAATCTTCCCTAGATATGCCAAATGATGGCAGGTGTGATAGGAAGATAAAAGGGTGGTAAAAGGCAAATAGCAGCATCTTCTCACATTGTTGCTGCACCGTCCTCCACTGGCCTCCAATCCTAATCAGGACATGGCTCATACAGAGAAGGGTGTCCATCCCTGCTATGGGCAAGGAGAGGGATCTTGTGGGAACTGCTGTGTGCTGTGACAGCACAGCCACTGGAAATTGCCAAGAGTGCAGTTCCTACGGGTGCTGCATCCATCGCTGAGACATGGCTGGGTCTGCTGGGCACTGAGCAGAACCTCTGTCCAACTAAGGATAGCACACACAACTGGAATGCTGGAGTAGCTAATTGTTCTCTGGATCTGAGGGCATTAGACTTAACCTGGGCTCCACGGCTCATCCCTTCTGGCCATACTAAACAGAGGAGCCATGCTACAACCCCAGGAGAGAGTGGTCTCCTATGGAGAACAAGGAAAATTATAGTTAATCTCTATATTCCCACAGCCTGGCATCGCACTTGGCACAATATGGCGGGTAGTACATATCGCCATGACTAGAGCAAACTAGCCCCAACTCTGTAGCTAAGTCCTTTTATGATCCTGGATGAGTTGCTGAAGCTGCCTTTGCTTCGCTTTATAGCACAAGTCACACTGAGTTAAATGAGTGCTGCCTGTATGAGTTTGGGTCCTCTGAGAAACTGCTGCTGAGACAAGATCAAGCACACAAGGATTTTCACAGTGGAAACTCCTGTGAGTGACCCTCAGGGAGCCATCAGACCTCAATGCAAATCTGATCACAGGTGAGGGAGAGAGAAAGGAAAGGGTGGTGCAAAGTGTCCAGGACCACTGTACGAGGCCCTCGGGGAGTCCTTGGGCCGAGTCATCATTGGAGGAACCCCATGCCTCCCAGGAATGGTCCAGCCTTAGTAAACCTACCATAGTCAGTCACTGGGTTGGAGTAGCCTGTGGGACAGGGGTGTCCTTTGTATGATGCCACATGGAACTCAGATCAAGCAGCTCAAGTCCCGGGTCAGTTACACTCCCTGCAGCTGGAGGTCTGCCAGGTGCATTCTGATGGCCACCGCAATCCACCTCTTGCACTGAGCTGATTTACTTCTCTGTGCAGCTTTGAGAAACAGTTCCTCTGTTTCCTATGGGCTTTCCTTTCTGAGAAACTCAGAAGGAGATTAGTGGGAGGAACCACAGTTGCAGTGGATCTCAGGGCCACAGGACATTCATCGTTCCTGCCCCGGCCTCCTGACTCTATGAATTATCCTCACCCTCAGATATCACCTCAGCACATCTTGTTGGCTTTATTTGTCCGGATTTTGTAATCCAAAGTTTCATTTTCAGGGTCCCTAATACCTCATAGTTACGTCCTTCCCAGTCCAGGGTGACATCCCATGTCCATCCATTGTCACGATGGGACAAGGATATATGGGGAGGAACCAAAGGGTCACCTGGGTTCCTCTTCTGTTTCTCTCTGTCTGCATTTTGTAAACATAGTCCCACATACTTCTAATAGTTAGGGTCAGTTATTATCACTATGGTGACTTCCTGTCTGCTGGTCTCTGGGCACAAGGAGCCCCAAATGCCCTAGAGGCAGCCATCACTTGCAATTCACTGGGACCCTTGCTATGGCCGCTGGTAAGTCTGTGTTCCTTTTGGGGACCAAGATCTACACCCTGGAGAGTCCAGAGTGGAGGGAATGGGAAGCCCCCAATCTCCAGTGGATCAATCTTGCTGGTCATTACAGTATTTTCGGCTTCCTGCCTTCCAGTGTTAAGCACCACCCCTGGGACACTATTACTTCAGGACCCCATCACCCCATCAGTGTCAAGGAGCCCAGCCCTGTGCCTGCCACTTCTACATTCATTCCTGGCCTGCCTGCAAAGGACAGCCACCAATAAATTTCCTGAGGAAGCTGTGCCCCTCTCATCATCACATCCCTGATGGGTTTGGGTGACACGGAGTCATCTGAGCCCGTTCTTGGAACACACTCTTCCAGTGAACCTTCTGGCTTTACATAGCCATGCATTTTGGCATGACCTCCTCCCTCAATCTCTTTGTTCCTTTCTCTACCAACTCCACAATAGCTGTGTCGTTTCTACTTCCCCAAGAGCTGGCCATCATTATCTCCAGACTTCTAAAAGCCACCCCAGCATCAATTTGCCCCATCTCCTGGGGTCCTTGTTAAATCCTGTGCCCTGATAAAGTACCCTCAAATCAATGAATTATTATTTATGCATATGTATATGCATATACATGTGGATATATATGCATATATATTATTTATGCACATACATATGCATAAATAATAATTCATTGATTTGAGGGATTATATATATTCTGGTCCTTTTGATCATCCATCATCAAATCCAATCCTAGGGGTATATGACTACTACATTTTGCAAACCTGTAAGAACAGAGTCCATTTTTCTCTTATCAGGCCCAGAATGTCTCCAGCTAAGCTGTGCTAGTATTTGACCTGTCTGTTGTCTTGGCAGCTTGGAGAGGACTCAGGGAACTTGCTGAGTGAGACTCCCACTGACTCAAGTGAGAGGAGCTTCTGCAGCCCTCTCAGCATAGCAGGAGGGTTGGCACTTGATAGGGGGGTATGGGCCACCTCTGCAAGCCCAGCAGATCCTTGAGCAGTTGCAGGGTCAACATCACCAGTGTCCACCCAGATAGCCCTGCCCCAGGTTACTGGGCTCCAGATTTCTCCCACCAGAGCTCTAACCTTCCATAAGCAACCTGCCCTGCCTATGCCTCACAGCCTTAGAGACTCCTACAATCTCCAGCCTGCTGTTTACTTGTGCCTGTCCTTCTCTTGGTAAATGACCACAGAGGTTCTCTGGATTTTCACTGAGCCATTAACTTCTTGTTAATAGCCTCAGTCTCTTATTGTCCTTCTGCAAGTCAATACAACTTACCAGCAGCCTGCCAATTCTTCTGTCTTACAGGCACTCCTCCACCCCATCCCCATATTTTTCAAATGCCTGCATCCCTGCACCTGCCACAGCAATTCTCTCCACCAGGATATTTTCCCAGTTCACCATCAATTACATGTTTAGAACTTGGTCTGCAATCTTGTGCCAAGGCAATCCATGTCCCATCCACAAACCACGATGGCACTCTTTACCTGCTGTGAGTGGGGGGAGCCCCTCCCAAGTCCTATCTTACCTTCCTAGGCCACTCCTGGTACCACTTGCGTTAGTATGGATCCTCCAAGAGGCAGATGCGCAGATGTGCATAATGTTGTAAATATTTTATTAGAGGAAACACCAATGACATAAAATTGGGAGGGAGCTAGAAGAAGCTGGGAGAGGCAACAACCTCAATGCAAGTCGGGACCCCAGGTGAGAAGAGGAAGAAAGGAAGAGGGAACACGTCCCAGACCACAGTGCAGTTGATGGAAGGTTTGGCCAGACCATGAGGGAATCCTCACCGGAGACACCCATCAAAGCCCCACGTGTCCCAGGAATGGGCCTGCCTCTGTATCCCTGCATACTCAGTCATTGTCCAAAAGCAGCCTCCAGGAAGCGTGACCTCAGAAATGGATTTCAGGTTGCAGCTGCTGGGGACTTTGATCTTAGATGGTCCGTGAGCAAGTTCCTATGCCTAGGCCTGTCCCAGCACACACCTGCCATGCTCTAAAACACTCAAAATGCATTTACATTCAAAGTTATAAAATATTAGAATGACACTTCCATGTGCTTAGATAGTCAGACATTAGCAATGTAATTGTTTTAAAAAAGGCATTTTCTCATTCGTGTTTTCCTAATCAATAAAATATTTAAATTAAGTTATTATAGCCTGCATTTTTCATTCCAGCTCAATATGCTATTTTCGTTTTGAAGGAGAAAAGCAGCTTGTACACATTCTTAATTGGCTAATTTGGTCCTTTTGCTAAAAAACATCGCTTGCCAATTATCTAAATTTATAATTCTCCTAAGATTGAATTACTCCATATCTCCAAATAACGAGGATGTTCCATTTGTTAGAGACATGTGCCTAAGTATATTCAGGAATTGTCATTTTACTGTCCTGCATAATCTATTTATCTAATATGTTAGATCATTTCCACCAGCATATAAGCATGCTCTAAAGTCTCCTAGGCTAAGGGAAAAGTCCTTCTGACACCCACACATCCTTCTAGCTACTGTCCCATTTCTGTGGTCTCCTTTGAGAGGGGAACCCTGAAACATCTGTCTCCTGCTCCTGGTTCCCACTCCTTTCCTTTTCATTTTCCCTTTAATTTGCCCCAACCTGTCCACCATCCACCTGACACTGCTCTTCTCAGGGACATCATGTCTTCCATTGTCAAACTCAGGGGTTAATCTGGTCCTCATTTTATCGAACATCTGCATATCACAAAGCATCACGTGATCACTGTCTCTTTCTTGAAACCCTTCGTTTGGCGCTGAGAGTACTATCTTTTTATTTGTATAAATGTAAGGGGCATAAGTGTAATTTTGTTACACGAATATATGGCATAATGGTGAAGCCTGAGCTTTTAGTATAGTCATCACCCAAGTAATGAACACTGTACCCATTAAGTCATATTTCATCATCCATCTCCCTCCCACCCTGCTCCTTCCGAGCCTCCAGTGTCTGTCATTCCACATGCTGTGTCCCTGTGTACATGCTATTTAGCCTTTTCTTTCTCCTTCTGTAGCTGCTGCTTCTGGTTCTCTCCAATCCAGATCTGCCCCTGTCATTCGTGACTTGTTTACCCAACTGAGCACTCATCATCACCAGCATCTCTACTTGGCAATCTCGTGGGTATCTCTAATTTATGTATAAACCTCAACTGCTGATCCCCCCACCCCTCCCCTCCCAAAACAGAACAACTCATTCCTTATTTCATGTTCCTCTTGTTGGTAAATGACAACTCTATCCTTCTAGCTGTTCAGGACAAACACGCTAGAATCATTTTTTACTCCTCCCTTTCTCTTACAGCCTATGTCCAATGCAGCAGCAAATTCTGATTCTACATTATAAATATTATCCAAAGTCAGACAGCTTCTCCTCCATCACTGCCTCCTTCCCAGATTAAACCTTCATTCTCTCCTATTATCTCATATTGAAACCACCTCTTAAATTCTCTCCGTTTCCTTTCTTGGTACCTCACAGCATCTTCTTTATAACACTGCGAATGAGCTTGTATAAACACAAGTCAGAACCACAGGTAGCTTCCCATCTGGCTGAGAGCAAAAGCCCAAGTTTTGTTTGTTTGTTTGTTTGTTTTGAGACAGAGTCTTGCTATGTCATCCAGGCTGCAGTGCAATGCCACGATCTCAGCTCACTGCAACCTCTGCCTCCTGGGTTCAAGCACTTCTCCTACCTCAGCCCCCAGGGTAGCTGAGATTACAGGTGCCTACCACCATGGCCAGCTAATATTTGTATTTTTAATAAAGATGGGGCTTCACCATGTTGGTCAGGCTGGTCTTGATCTCCTAACCTCAGGCGATCCACCTGCCTCAGCCTCCCAAAGTGCTGGGATTACAGGTGTAAGCCACTGCACCCTACCTGCAAGTCTTTATTATGGTTTATCGGACTATATGTATTCTTCCCACACTGTGCCCTCTCTTCACTACCAACTGACTCCATTTCCTACCACTCTCCTTCTTTCTCATCATGATTCAGCCACCCTGGCCTCCTTGCCATTTCTCATACTGACAAATCACTTTCCTATCTGAGCCCCTCACACTTTCTTGTCCCTCTACCTACAACGCTGTTCCCTGAGATACTCTCATTGCTCATCCCGATACTTCCATTAGGTTGTTGCTAAAATATCGTCTTATAAATGAGACTTTCCCCAATTGCCATATCTACAATATCAAATCCACTTACACCCTGGCACTGCCTAGCACTTTACCAGACTTAATTTCTCAGTACTATTTACACCACCACCTCTATGATATTTATAGAGTCTGTCTCCCCATACTGCAATGTTATGTCCATTCTGAGAGTTTTTATGTTAGGTTAATGCTGCTGTTTCCAGCAACTTGGAGAGCGCTTGGCAGAGAGTTGGTGCTTATTCCATAATCATTGACTTGAACTGAATAAAAGAATGAGTTAGAAAATAGTGCTTTCTATTTGCTTAATTTTAACTGAAGGAATGTTGAGACATTGCAAAAAAATAAAAGAGAAAGACAGGCAAATGTACACGTAAGAAAGTAAGACTGTTATCTATGTACTTAAGGGCAGAGCAACTAAATATATGGGACAAGTCACCTGACAACAAATTCTACTAGAATAAAAAAATTCCAAAAATTCTTCATCCATGACATACTTATAAAAAAGTATGCATCAAATACCACCAATTCCAGTACAAAAAAGTCTTTTGCTCAGTCTCTTAAAAACTAAACTGGTTTCTTTATCTTCTTACAAGGTATGAAGCACTTAACAGAAGTGATACTTTAAAAAGCAATGAATAAAGCAAACATTTAAGCTGCAGAATATCTATTCCTAAGCAGCTAGGGTTAGCAGATTTAGTAAATAAAAATACAAGACACTCAGTTATTACTGAATTTCATAAAACAGCCAATTATATTTTAGTATAAGTATGGCCCATGCAAGATTTGGGACATATTTATACAAAATACAATACATGTTGTTTATGTGAAATTTGAATTAAAATGAGTGTACTATATGATCTGGGAGCTATCTAAGCAGACAATGCCATCAAGTGGCATAAAGGCTGAGGAGAGCCCCCAACTCTGCTTACCTTCCTGCCCTTCATTCCCCCAGCTGTCACTCTCCTTGTGGGCAGACCATTTGAATCTCTCTCCATCTTGCTGGAAAGAAGAACTCACAGATAATTTTCCTTTTAGCATAGGTTCTATGCACTTATATACACTGAAGGATGAGGATATACTACTGACCTGGTGGGAAGTGAATCTTAACAAAGGAAGTCATTCTTATCTCAACGAGTGCATTGATGATCAAGGGATGTGGGTTCAAAACAAGTCCATCCAGAAGTTTGTTTGGTGGAAACTCTTTCAAAAAGCATCCCCGTATTATATAACATCAGATGCCTCTTACTTCATCTAGGTCCAAAGAGAAACAACATTGCCTTGCATTTCTCTTTACATCATGGTTCTCAAACTTTTTGGTCTTATGAGCCCTTTATACTCTTAAAAAGTACTGAGGACAACAAAGATCTTTTTCTTATGTGGATCATAGCAAATTGATATTTAACACATTACAATTAAAATTAAGAGTATTTAAAAATATTCCTTTATTAATTCATTTAAAATGATAATAATATCTTTCTATGTTAATACAAATAAATTGTGTTATTTAAAAATTATACTTTTCAGCCAGGTGCAGTGGCTTATGCCTGTAATTCCAGCACTTTGGGAGGCTGAGGCGGGAAGATCATCTGAGGTCAGGAGTTCGAGACCAGCCTGGCCAATATAGTGAAACCCTGTCTCTACTAAAAATACAAAAATTAGCTGGATGTGGTGGCCCAAGCCTATAATCCCAGCTACTCTGGAGGCTGAGGCAGTAGAATCATTTGAACTTGGGAGACAGAGGTTGCAGTGAGCCGAGATTGAGCCACTGCACTCCAGCCTGGGCAACAGAGCGAGACTCCATCTTGAAAAATAAAAAAATTTTTAAAAAGTCACAAATCCTGCTTACTTCGATCTACTTGCTTTTTCCTCCCTCCCTGCCCAGCGCTCACCACTATTCTAAACTTGGTGTTTATTATGCCCACTCACTTAAAAAATGACTTTGGGTATCTTAACCTACATGTGGCTAGATAAGTGTGTCATTGTTTTATATGAGCTGAGATTGCCCCACTGCACTCCAGCCTGAGCGACAGAGCGAGACACCATCTCAAAAAAACAAAAACAAACAAATTATATTTTTCAAAAGAAAAGAAAATAGTGAGAGGATTGGCATTGTTTTATATTTTTTTCAAATATCTTTAACATCTGGCCTAAGGGAAGACAACTGGATTATCACACCTGCTTCTGCATTCAGTCTCTTGCAATACCTTATTTTGGTTGAAGAATATGAAAAAAAAAAAAAAAACCTGGCTTCACACAGATACCAAATTAGAGAAGGGAGGTTATTTTAATAAGCTTTTAAGAAAACTGCAGATATTCCTCCTTGATTTTTTTTGAGACGGAGTCTTGCTCTGTCACCCAGGCTGGAGTGCAGTGGTGCTATCTTGGCTCACTGCAGCCTCTGCCTCCCAGGTTCAAGCAATTCTCCTGCCTCAACCTCTGGAGTATCTGGGACTAACAAGTGCGTGTCACTATGCCTGGCTAATTTTGTATTTTTAGTAGAAACGGGTTTTCACCATGTCAGCCAGCATGGTCTTGATCTCCTGACCTCGTGATCTGTCCGCCTCGGCCTCCCAAAGTGTTGGGATTACAGGCGTGAGCCACTGCACCCGGCCCCTTCCTCCTTGATTTTCCACCAATAAGAAACAGATGGTAATTTCTTAAAGGTTAGTTGCAATGGGGAAACAAAAAATATATTCACAAACTTTTAACTGTATAGTCATGAGACAATGAGAGAAAAAATAGTGACATTATAGTATTTTTACAGAAATAATGTTGACATCATGGACTCTCATAAACCAATGTCTCTGGGAACCCCAGGGGTTCCTATGCCACACTTTAGGGTATTGCTGCTTTATGCCACTACTACTAATGTCAGCTTTTAGAAGCTGAGAAGATAAGGAATGAGCAGAAAGGCAGTGGCTTTCCTCTTTCAATATATAAAAGAAGAACAAAGACACTGAACATGGAGACCCATATTGAAGCGTTCGTCTCAGTTTATCACACGCCCATATTCTCTGCACGCTCTCACTACTGTCTTTGTTCAGTCCCTGGAGGTCATCCTTTTCTTTTTACTTTTTTTTGAGCCATGCCACATCCTAACAGTAAAGTTTTATTTTTGTTTTTTAGATATTTTTTATTCTGTAATACATTATTTCCATTTCCAAACCTTGCATATGTACAGGAGCCTGCAGAGAAAATTGACATCTATAATGGTGGACTCAAAATATAGATCCTCAAGTGCTTTAGCAAGAAAACATTGTATTATTTTTATTATGCTTTTGGTATTAAACACATTTTACTATATTTTATATATCACTATCTGTGCATGGTTTATAATGGTGCATATATATATATATATATAGTAGTCTTCAGTTTCATAAAGAAACGTGTTAAGTGAAACTCACATATATCTATGCATATCACTTCACATATGGTTCCCTGGTGACCAAAATATGTAGCTATATATACACATAGAGAAAGATACACTTAACCAGAACATACTTTATTTATTTTTTATTTTACTTTAAATTCTGGGATACATGTGCAGAATCTGCATCCTCTCCTTTATGATGGGTCTTTGCCGATACTGCTGTCTCTTTCTAAGTGTTCCTTTCAATACTTTCATGTTCTATGAGCACGCATACCGGTGCAGGTGACACCCTCATGCAAACACCCGCACAGACACAAACACACACCTTCAGGGCTCCAGTTTATTTCCTCAGGAATGTGTTTTCTGTAATTTCTGTCAAGGTCAAATCCTTTTTTATAACCATATTTTATTTGTTTATTTTTTTAAATTTTTTATTTTTTGAGGTGGAGTCTCGCTCTGTCACCCAGGCTGGAGTGCAGTGGTGCGATCTCAGCTCACTGCAAGTTCTGCCTCCCAGGTTCGCGCCATTCTCCTAAATCAGCCTCCCGAGTAGCTGGGACTACAGGCACCCGCCACCATGCCCAGCTAATTTTTTTATTTTTTTTTTGTATTTTTAGTAGAGATGGGGTTTCACCGTGTTAGCCAGGATGGTCTGGATCTCCTGACCTGGTGATCCTCCCGCCTTGGCCTCCCAAAGTGCTGGGATTACAGGAGTGAGCCACAGTGCCTGGCCTATTTGTTTATTTTTAAATCTTCTTTTAATACATTCTCATAGAGCAAAACATGTGTGCTTTATGGGAGAATGATACCTTGGTGTTGGACAACAGCCCAGCATACTGCATGATAAAGGACAGTGAATGGCCAGTACTTAGAATTGTGAAGTTTTATCATCTGATCATCTTTAGTTCTCAAATTTGCTTCACATTTTCCTTCAGTTTGACTTTATGGTCATTGTTCAATCAGGCTGTAGGCTGATAGCACGGGCAGGCTTGGTTTTCCTCACTTTTGTAACCATATTTCTTAGCATAGCTTCGGCACATAGTAGACACTCAATAAATATAATTAAATGAATAAATAAGAAATTAATTTTAATAGCTTTAAATACTTCATGATATCAAAGAGAGGAAAAAAAAGGTGCATTTTCGGTTTCAGTTCTCAACGCAGGTTTCACCATTTCTCCTCCACGGTCCTTTAAAGAGATTAATTAAAACAAAACAAAGTAACAATAATATCCCCCCAAAAAATACTTTGACGTGTAAATCAGATTATTATTGTTTCTCTCTTTGTATCTTCCTGGTGAAAAAAATCAAGGTTGTTTCCAGATCTTTAGAAGGGACACAATAATTTAAATTAATCCCTTTGTTTTGATGAGAGTAAAAACATAATTTCTTTCACATGATCCTGAACTGATGCAGACTGGGAATGCGGTCATCAAATGTAATGTGTAATAACAGATAGTCTCCCTCAGGAGCTCAGAGGGTTGTGCACATGAGTGAGCCTGTGTGTGTTGAGGGTAAGGGTGGTTACCAACTCCCCCTACTCTCCGCCATCCCTGAAGAGGAAGACTGTCTCCTATACATAGCATTTGCTCCGTATCTTCAATAGTTACTCCACTGGGGAGACTACAGTGAAAAGGCAGCAGGCGACAGCCCACATTTCGTCTTGCCCTTCGGTCTGGCCATAGCCCTGTTCCCATCTTGAAATCCAGGCATTCAGGAAGCTTTTTCAGAGGACAGAGACCACAGTGAGCATGTGGCCGCCTTCCCTGTCAGGTTTGATCCTTAGCTTTTGCACCTCGAAGGTAAGGGGAGTCACCCACTGGTTTCTGTCTTCTGAACCTTCAGCTGGGCATGAGTCCACCTGTTGAGAGAAGTTCTGTGTGGGAAGCTGCCTGTGCAAACCAAGTCCAGGGAGGGCAGGACAAGCCCAGGGCAGAGCTTGTTCCTGAACAAGAGAAACAGTGGAGGAGCCAGGATCCCCCACTCTCCATTCGGGTGTGTTTTATGGGAGAGTGATGCCTTGGTTTGGAAGACTGACCAGCACGAAGCATGGAAAAGAACAGTAAATGCCCAGCACTTAGAATCATGTGGTTTTATGACCTGATCCTACCCAGTTCACAGATTTGCTTCACATTCCCCTCAAATCCCAGCATGCTGTATGCTGCCATTTCTGAATTCTCATTATTGAAAGCCTGTTTATAAAAGTGTGGTGCCTGGGCCTTAAGCATCAGCATCACCTGAGAACTTGTTACAAATGCAAAACTTTGGACTTCATCCCAGAATCAGAAACTCTGGGGGTCAAGAAATCTGTTTTTTTTTTTCACCAGACCTTCCAGATGGTTCTAACACAAGCTAATTTTTGACAGCCACTGACTTAAATCATAGAATCCACTGGATTAAAACAAAAACATATGAAACATAACAAGAAAGCTCTGGCAGCAGAAAAGATCAACACGTTAAGCCATGATCACCTTTTTCCATTTCAGCAGCACGATCGGCTTACCCAACAGTTCTAGAGCACAGCAGATGACTGTGGGAAGAAGGGCCCATGAACTGGGATAGGAGTGAGGAATGACGAAGGACTGCTTCTGGATAGGAATTCCATCGATTTCTTTATCCTTGAGGTTTGGATCGGGGCCCAAAGGCGGAGTTCTAACACAGGCCCCAGTTTTCCATTCTATTCCTTTTTCTGGAGGTCCCTGGGCATTGCAAATATTTCAAAAAGTTATTGTTTCTTCTGTTCTTCTCCCTTCTTTCCCAATGGGGTCTAGTCCTGGGTTCAAGTGGGGAGATAGTGGGGCTAGAGGGACATTAACATACCTCTTTAGATAGTGCCTGGAAACCTGTTTCTCAGCTTAAGGAACTGATGGGCAGGGGACATGAGGAAGTGGGGGCCGCTGCAGTCTGCACCTGTAGGGTAATGACTGCCTGGGGTATGGTCAGGGCCACTGTGATCCAAGATTCCAAGTGACAAGGAGCTGAACATTCCTTTCTACTTTCTGTTCATCCATGAAAATTTCAGGCTTGATCTTAGAAATACTTCACTACTCTAACCAATTGCCTTTTAAAGTTATTTTTTGTGGAAAAGCCATCAGGAGTGCTGACATGTCTCCACTGTGCAAAATGTAGTCCACCTTATAAATAATATTCATATATGAGGTTAAATTTCAGAGGTCCCTCCCCTGACTTGTCATATTCACTATCTATAGCTCAGGCTCACACCTTTTTTCCCCAATAAAGAGTTCCTTTTTGAATGCAAATATCTTGGGAGTGGAAAATTAAAAGTAAGGTTGTCAGTGACTAGAATGGCTATCAGCCTCTCCTCTGATGCAAGGCATAAAAGTCACAGGTAAAATGCAGTGGTTTTCCAGAAAGGGTAATGTATCAATTAGACATTCATTAACACCTTAGTTTGACTGAATTACATCTCAATTACCAATTCACACCCACTTAGGAATGCACAGGAGAAAGTGGGGAGAAGGGAAGAGACAGGAATAGAGAGTTGATAGAATGGAGGAAGGGAACCAAAAGGAACCTCCAGGATTTTGCCTGGGGCAGACCCAGAGAGACAGGCATGGATCTAGAGAATTGCCCTCACCCCCTGAGGCCAGCATTGGCTAGTGTAAAACACTGATTCTAGTAATTATAGAACATTGATGTTCTAGAATATATGCACGTGTATAGAATACTGAGCGCACCAGGGGCTCCGTGCACTCCCCTGGCCTCAGCCATTGCCTGAGAAAGGGAGAAGCTGCCAGAGTTTCTGGCTGTGGTCCTGATGACACAGCCTGTGCCTTCCTTTCCCTTTTCCTCACCACTCTATCCCTAAAATGCACAGGGACCTACATGGGAACGCAACTCCTGCTGAGCCTGGATTTGTAGGACCCGGTTCCTTGGCTCTCTGTTATTTCCGGTCGCCCTCTTGCTTCCAACATTTATTTCCAGGGTCCTGGCTGGCGCTATGTGAAAGTTTGGAACTTGGGTTTAGAGTTGCTGGGAAGGTGTCCCTGAGAAGCTAATTGTGAAGAATTCACCCGGGCAATTGAAACTTCTTCAGGTGATAATTTCCAAAATACTGCTGTGGCTGCCCTTTGTTTTGGTTAAAAAAAAATTCTCGTAAAATACATATAAAATAAGATTTGCCATTTTAGCCATTTTAAGCGTACAATTCAGTGGCATTGATTATATTTATCATGTTCTACAACAAACACCACTATTCCCAAAAGGTTTTAATCACCCCAAACAAATTGTAGCTATTAGACAATAACTTTGACTCTCCCATCCCTCAGCCCCTGGTAAACTCTATTTCAATTTCTGTCTCTATGAATTTGCCAATTCTAGATATTTCATTTAAGTGGTATCATAGAATATTTGTACTTTTGTGTCTGGTTTAGTCTACTTAGTATTGTTTTCAAGGTTCATCCACATTGTAGTAAGTATCAAAGCTTCATTCTTTTTACGGCTGAATAATATTACATTTTATGTGTATAACACATTTTGTTTATTCATTATTCTGTTGCTAGACTTAAGTTGTTTCTATCTGCTTCCTGTTGTGAGTAATGAACGCTGCAATGAACCTTGGCGTACAAGTACCTGAGTCCCAGTTTTTAATGCTGCAATGAACCTTGCTGTACCAGTGTCTGAGTCTCAGTTTTCAGTTCTTGTGGGTGTATACCTTGAAGCAGAATGGCTAGGTCTCATGATAATTTTACCCATACCTTTTTCAGGTGCCACCAAATTATTTTCTGCAATGGCTGCACCATTTTATATTCCCACTAGCAGTGGACAGGGGCTCCAATTTTCCACCTCTTTACCAACACTTATTTTCCACATTTTTTTATTAAACCCAACATAGCTACCCATTTTCGAGGAACCCTTTGGGGGCAGGGTGTGAGGGGATGTGTGCAGAGAGGCTAACTGCAGGGAGAAGGGAGGGCACAGGCCCGTCTGCTGGGCCAGGAGGACAGGTTGAAGATCCACAGTGGACCTTAGAGGCTGACCCATCACATCCAGACTGCACTCAATTCAGTGACACTCCAGCCAGGTGACACGGTGGCTGCCATGAACACCATGAAACAGAAACAGCAAGGGCTGATTACTAACCCATGATTTCTCCCTCCTTTTCTTCTCCTGATTTCCTTCTATTTTAGAGAATAGTAGAAATTTTGAATTAACAAAGCATTTGAAATTTCTCTTGTCAAAAATAGTCTTAAAGAATGGGTTTCTGATCACTGTGCAGACAGCCCTCCACAAGTATTTATTAAGCAATTACCGTACTTTAAGCCCAGTGCATTGCAGAACTGTCTGCAGTCGTTAGCCGGTGGGCAATCTGCCAGAGCCTTGTCCTGTGACAAGCAGAAAAGGCAAGAGTGGGAAGAGAGCTGTAAGCGGCCTCTGAGGGGGGAGGAGGTGAGCTTTGTACACTCAAAATTAACTCACAAAGCCTCCACTAAAGGTCCTGTCTCCACCTTGCACTAGCCCATACATCTGCCTGTCTGGATGCTGAAAACACTGCCTGAGGACACAGGTTCTGTGTAATTACATCTATTATAGGAGTGAGTCCTTGTATTTCTTCAAGTTTTAAGGGATACCAAGGTAACCCAGGACGTGGTTTTGAGAGATCATTCTGGATTTTAATTTGTCTGGCACTTTTAGTTTTTCTTTCTATATTTGCAGAAGAAGAGGTCCATAGCTAATACAAATTTCAGAGACATCTATAATATTTATATTTTTACGGACTTTAATAGTCTTCTCAGGACAATCAGTTTGGACCCGGGAACATACAACATTTCAATGTCTGATGAATCTGGTGTAACTAAGGTTATTTTTCCTGAAGAAAATTTAATTTGACCTCTTACTTTGAAAAGCAAGTAAGAAGTCAAATTAAATTTCTTTATCTACTGAGGAAATTTACAGGGGCAGTATCACATAAGAGAAAGGTATAACTTTAAGGGAAGATGCCAAGGGTGACAGTTATGGGTTTCAATAAAGAAACTCTTTGAACTTGACAGGAAACGCCCACCATTGAGATATTTTTATTACTCTTTGGAAGATTTTGATGTATTCTCGTAGGATTTAACGTAGACTTGCCTTGATATCTACCAAAACAATACACATTTCCCCCATTTACTTCAAGTTTAGTTTCTCCTTACTGATTGAAATAAATTATTGAAATTAACTAGGTGATTCCTTGGAGCTTTGTCAATATTGACAGTTAACACGAGAATCTGATCAGCTTCATGATTCTGTCTTACAGGGCAACTAAGATGTTTAATCGGCCTATGATTTAAAAGGGGTATTTTTTTTTCCCAATGTCTCTCTTGTTGACAGTTGCTGTAGACATCTCAATCAATAGGGGTAAAATTTTGAGTGGGGGTGGATCTTTTAAAGTTGAACCAAGGTCCCTGTGATTGTTATAATTGGAGGGCCATGAGTTTATTTGCTTGATAGCTTTTTCCCTGCTCTGTTGCTTTTTAAAAAATATTTAGCAAGACAGGGAAGCTCTGGGAGGGGGTGATTTTCCATTCTGACTTATGTTTCTCTGGTAAATTACTGAGTTCTGGGTAAAGCTAGCTAAATACATGAGCAGAGGCCACAGCATTGTCTGAATACCTCTTCTAAACTACTGTGGGAATCTGGAAATCTGCCACCACTTTACCCCTTTTCTGCTTAAAAGATTGTGTTATAGCACAGTCTATTCTCACAAGAAAAATTTTGAGAACTGTTTCAAGAAGCGGTTGGATTAATTTTTTGCCTCTTTTTATTCCATCTCTGCAGGTATCTTTAGTAGGGGCCTCAAAATCTTTGGCAGACTTTCTCCAACCTATTATTTGAAGCCACTTTGAGTATCTCCTGGATTTGCTATTATATGGATAATTTTATATAAATCAGAAAATGCAGAATCATAGGCACCAAGGAGAATTTCAAATTTTCCTGTAAATTTAGTTTGGTCCTTTTGGGCTCTGGCAAACCTTTTATAATGGGTTGACGCTCAGCTCCAAACCAGACTACATTCCTCTGAGGGTGGGATCTCTGGCTCACTTGAATATCCTACTTTAGAAGGCATCTGATATTGGGGGAGTTTAGGAGGTAAGGACAGGATCAAGAGGATTAGTAGGTTTCGCTTAATCAGGCAATGGAGGGTAGAAAGGAGCAGAGGGTTTGGCAAGGTGTGATTCTGTCAGTTCCATCAGATCCATCTGAATTAAGGGTTTAATTTCTCATTAGTGTGCTGCAAGAATCCTGTGGAGAAGCTATCTTAGAACCACTTTGTCTTTTAGAATCCTCTCCATCCCAATAAAAGAAGTATTCCATTGTTTTTGAGAGCTTTTATGTCCCCCCTTTTCAAGGACATCTTTAAGATGAACTATCTTTTTATCCAAGTTAAAGTTTCTCCAAAGTAGCCATTGCAATTCCAGATTATCCTTAGTAAAGTTCACTCACTTTTCTAGAAAGGTAAAAGAGCCTAGTCCATAGGCTTTTTTTTTTCTGGAGATGGAGTCTCACTCTGTCACTCAGGCTGGAGTCCAGTGGCATGATCTCGGCTCACTGTAACCTTCACCTCCCAGATTCAAGCAATTCTCCTGCCTCACCTTCCCAAGTAGCTGGGATTACAGTTGCTCACCCGGCTAATTTTTGTATTTTTAGTAGAGATGGGGTTTCACCATGTTGGTGAGGCTGGTCTCGAACTCCTGACCTCAAGTGATCCACCTGCCTCGGCCTCCCAAAGTGCTGGGATTACAGGCGCGAGCCACTGTGCCTCGCTGAATCCATAGATTTTAACCACATAATCAGCCAGAGTTTTAGATGGAGAATTTTGGGGTGCTTTGGACTGGGAAGATGCCATTCTAGCTTTTTGTTTTCTTGCAATGCCAAATAAGCAATGGGAAGTGTATCCAGAGTAACTACCATTCTGGCATCCAGGGAAACATGGGTCCTCCCACTTTGAACAGAAAAAGGTGACTTTCCTAAGCTAACCCAAGCAAACTGAAAATAACACTTTTATGTATTACAGGTGGAGAGGTCAAGCACCAAGAGAGCTGAGCTCAGATCCAAGAGGGCCTCAACAGATGAGCTCTGTGGTTGGCAAGGAAGGAGTAAGCACAACAGGCTCTCTGGGTGTTGGCACCTGCTTATGGGTCTTGAGGGTCTTGAGGGTTTGAGGGATTGAGGGTCATCAGGGATCTCCTTGGGATCCCACTCCTGACACCAGAAACTGTCAAAAATCAAGTCAAATCAGCAAAGAAAATTTAAATATTTATTGTAGCATAAAAGAGTAAGTACAAATTGCAATCCAGAATACTTCAAAACTGAAAGTTTTTAAAAGCTCAGAGGTGAGCTCTTACAGGCTGGCTTATATAGTGAAAATGATCAGAAGCTTTCCATACTTTTGGGAATTTTGGAGAGGGTAAATTAGCACAGATTAAAAGACCATATCACATCAGGTATAGTTGAAGAATCTGGAGATATTTAATCTACTAAAGAAAAATATGGAAACGAGGGAAGAAATACTATCAGCTTTCATCTCTTCAAAGGCTGAACATGGAATATGAATTAAACATACCGTAGAGCTCCAGAAAGGAAAATGAAAACAATGGGTAATATTAAGAGGAGGTCACATTTTGGATCAATGGCTAAACATGTTAAGAAAGGACTGGACTCCCTTGTAGAACAGAGAACTACCCATGAGTGGAAATGTTCTTTCCAAAGCTCAGTGCCTGCCCATTGGCAGTATCAGAAGGGGGATTCTTTTTATTTTCTTCTTGATCAGGAAATTGAACCCTACATTAAGGCCCCTTCCAATCCTCCAATTTGTGTACTGTTTTAATAATTAGGGGTCTGCCCTTTCTATGTGTAAACAAAGTGTGAAATTGCTCCCTCCCTGTCAGCATTTCTTCTAAAGGCTCTCCTGGGTAGCAAACATAAGGGAATGATCTGGAGAGGCATGTGGTGATCCATCACAATCTCCAATCAACATGGTTACTTGGTGGATGATCCTATGCCATAGATCATGCTTCTCTTACAATATCATAATTCTGTATTCTAAAAGTGTGGTGCAGCAGTTAGCTTGCAGCTGTGAATGCCAAACGGCATAGTATTTGTGAAAACACAGTAAATCACTAAGTGCTTCATAGATGTAATGGCTTGCAAAATGAACATTAGCCCTGTCTTCCAAAAACAACCCCCTGAAAGTGCCAAGTTTGAAAATATGAATGTGGTAGTTATACCATAATATAAATATATTATATGATTATAAATGACATATATTTTATTTATATTATAAAATTCAGTTGTGTAATTTAAAGTTTTCATAATTTTGCCTCCTAAGAATAGTAATACATATGTTGACTAGCAGACTCAGCACTTAAAAAGAGCTCATTTGGCTAAAATAGTTGGTTAAAGCCATAATGATTATAATTTTTTTATATTGCTGGACTTTTGTTTTTTAAAGATAGGTTTTAGAGTCACAGTAAAACGGAGTGAAAAGTGCAGAGAATTCCTATATATTCCCTGCCCCCACACATGCACAGCCCACCCGCCCTGCCACCATTCACACTCCCACCAGAGTGGTACATTTGTTACGATGAATGAACCTACCCTGGCACATCATCACCACCCAAAGTTCATAGTTTACCTTCGAGTTCCCTCTTGGTATTGCATGCACCATGGGTTTTGACAAATCCATAATGTCATGTGCCACTATTGTAGTATTAGACAGAATAGCTTCACTGCCCTAAAAATAGGTGGGGAATGGAGTATTTTTCACCTATTCATCCCTCCTTCCCCCACTAGAGATTTTTTAATAATGATAAATTGAAGCTCTTGCAATTAAGTTCACAGAAATTCAATTGCACAAAAATAGAGTCAGGACCTTTAGTTCACATGACAAAGACCTAGCTGATGTAGCTAATTTTAAGCTTAATATAACCTCTCCATATTCCTGAATGTTAAAAGAGCATTCTAATCTCAGGAATACCCTACATTTTTTTAAAAAAGCTTATTGTTTTGAAATAATGCCAAACTTTTAGAAAGTGTGCAAAGATATTACAGATTTTTGGTATTCCCTTCACTCAGCTTCCCCTGTTGTTAATATCTCCCACAGCCATGGTGCAATTGTCAAAACAGGAAAATCAACATTGGTGTATATTAGGTAAATGATGAACTTTATTCAGATATTACCAGTTTTTCTGCTAATGTTTTTATTTGAATCCAAAATGCAATCCAGAATTTTATGTTTGTTGTGGTTTGGCTGTGTCCCCACCCAAATCTCATCTTGAATTGTAGTTTCCACAATTACCACATGCCATGGGAGGGATCCAGTGGGAGGTAATTGAATCATGGAGGCAGGTCTTTCCCATGCTGTCCTTGTGATAGTGAATAAGTCTCACAAGTCTCACAAGATCTGATGGTTTTATAAGAGTTTCCTTATTCTCTCTTGTCTGCTGCCATGTAAGATGTCTTTCACTTTCCACCATGATTGTAAGGCCACCTCAGCCATGTGGAACTGTGAGTCCATTAAAACTCTTTTTCTTTATAAATTGCCCAATCTCAGATATGTCTTTATCAGCAGTGTGAAAATGAATTAATACGATGTTGTAATTGGCTGCATGTCTCCATCATCTTCTCCAACCTGTGGTCATTCCTCAGCTTTTCCTTGTCTTTCCTTCATATCCTTGACACGTTTAAGGAATAATGGTCAAGTATTTTATAAAATAGCCTTCAATTTGGATTTGTCTGACTTTTTTCATGATTAAATTGAAGTTACAGATTTGAGGGGGAAATTTCACAAGGATAATGTGCCATTATTGTGATTTGCTTAATTTGTGTATTATATTAGAGGCATATTATATTAATATGATATTAATATGTTTTATTAGTAAGTAACCAAAGTGATCACTTGGTTAAGATGTTATCTTCAAGACTGCTCAACTGAAAAGGCATTACTTTTCTCTTTGTAATTAATACGTATTTTGTGGGAGATGCACTGCAGCTACACAAAGTTTTTCACCTTAAATTTCTGCTCACTAATTTTAGCATTCATCAGAGGATCTTGCTTGAAACAATTATTGTTCTAGTGTTCTAATGATGATTTTCTATTTCCCACATTTCTTCCTTGGAAATCTTCTTTAAGGAACAATTTTTCTTTATTCCCCATTCATTTATTTATTCGATTATTTATTCTTGTCAGTAGAGATTCACAAGTTATGATTTATACTTTGAATTATATTCAAATAATTTCAGTATTTATTTTCTTTCTCTAATTGTTCCTGGTTTAGTCATTGGGAACTCTTTCAAGTTGGTACTATCACCTTTTGATAAGCTCTTATTCCTTTTATTTTCTTTTCACTTTCTTACTTTCTGACTTTGCAAAAAATTTCAGGACCAACTTCTAATTTTTAAGTAGACATTTTAAGGTTGATATCTGATTGGATATTGAGGGTCACGTCCTCAATTCCATGTCTTGGGGAGATATTACATTCCAGATGGTAGCAAATAAAATGGTATAAAGAGTGTAAAATGCCCCCCACTTTGGTCTTCTTGGTGTTTTCAACTGGAGGTTTAATTTCAAAATGGAGGTCTCTAATTCTCTAGGTGGAGAGGGGGAAAGGGGAATTAGCGGTAGATCACCCTACGTTAAACTCTAGTGATAGAATTTGGCGACTGAAATAGCAGTGATGGAGGGGTAAGAATGCCTCCGGGAGGGAAATAGGAAGATTATTTGGAAAGGAACACCAGTCAAACCTGTCCACACTGGTGAAATTCTATTTGGACATGAGCCGACAAGTAGAGTAAAAAGCGCGGCGCAGTAGGTAAAGGGTAAGAACCCTGTAGAATGGAAAGTCACTGCATGTCTCAAAGAGCAGCAGTCAAAACGTCCTTCCAGAGATGACTGGGAAAGTATGTGTCAATTTGCAAAATCAATGCTGGCATCTCTCAGAAACAAAAGACGTGGGCAATCCCTTCCAAGCGATTTTCCTAGGGAAAATACCTTGATGGATTAAGCAATTTCCTTTTAAACATGTAGAAAAACATAGCCATTCATATATTTGTTCAGAATGTTTTCTATTTTTACATTAAAGAAGTAAAAGCCTGTGGCAGGGAGGGGCAGATGCATCTAAAATTACCTCATTCTTTCTCAGAAACATTATAAATATATTTAAATTCCACAACATAAAACTTATTTGTGGTGATTTGATTCATGTTTTCCAAATACAGTAAACCCTCGCTTATGGGGCATTCTATCAAGTGTCTATTTGCATTTGAAGCCTATTTGCTGGTAGTTTAGTATTTCTATGGTACCTGCACCACCACCACCACCAACAAAAAAACAGAAATAAAGCATGTGTTTCACAGTTTGTCTCATTATGAACCTTGATGTTCATAACTAGAATGGTTGCAGGAGGAACAAATTTCCCTACAATCTTCGTGTTAAGTGTTTATATTTGGTCCCTGATTTATTTAAAATTGATCATCTATTCATTACCAGAATGTTCATTCAATTTAAACTTTCAGTTGCTTAACTCTGCAAATCTGACAGAATTTCAGATTACTGCAACAAATAGCCCTTCTTTAGATGGGAGGTCTGGAACCTGTAGGACTTCGGAAATACAACCTCAATTTGCTAATATTGCTCAGGCTAATATTTCTCTTCTTTGAAGCAATGATTCTCTACCTGAAGGTGAATGAATGAATCACCATACATACATCCAAATGATACCTTGAGTCTCTGGCACAACCAATGCCATGTCTCAACATTCGTGGAAATAAACTTTACGTGTGGGAAGAATTCATTGGCTTTTTAGTTCTTTTTTCTTCCCACCTATCTAAGGTTTTTCCTTATCTGTTATTAAAGAAAGAGTTAATCTGCCTTGACGTTCTGCATAATTGGCAAGCTAATGATCATTTACATGTGATCTTTCTCAACATTTATCAATCTGCATTTTCCTGACATGCAAATGCCATTGTTTGTCCATCAGTCCTGAACAAGGTGGTCATTCTCTACCCTTCAAATCCCATCCCTCAGCACTCATCTTAATCTTCTTTTGTTCTAGCAACAGTCAACATTTTACAGTTACCCAAACCATCCTGCCTCATATGCTACTCTTCTGGCGTGACTTTTCCTTCCTGCTCACCACCTCCTCGCTTCCCTATCTGGTTTAATTTTTCTTTGTGTGTCAAACCTCATCCCCAAAGTAAATTCATTGGTTTGGTTACAATGTCACCTCTTTGTTACCCTCGTGCCCTATCGATGCTTCTATAAGAGAAACTCTAACATTTCATTGTTATTAATGATATGCCAAACTGTAAGCTGCTCAAGGCCAGGATCTATGCCCCATTTATTCCAGAATTTTATGTACCACATACCAGACCGATACAGCAGCACTGAAGAGACATTCAGTGTACGCTCAGTATTGTTATATGCAGACTGTTAAAAGATGATGCTGGTGGCTTTACTGGGAACACATTTTACCCAGAGAAGTCTTATAAAATTGAGTATTTGGGTGCCTAAGCCAGTTATTTTCTCCAACATTTTATTATAAGAAAATAAAACCTACAGTAAAGTTGAGAGAATCCTACATTGAGCATTCATTTCCCCACCACCTAGATTCTACCATTAACATGGTGTTAGCTTGTCTTACCACATAGCTATGTAATCATTCCTCATCCATTAGCCTTATTTTATTGATACATTTTAAATAAACTGCAGATATGAGTATACTTCCGCCTAAACACTTCAACGTACTTATCACTAACTATAATTCAATATTTGTTTATTTTTTCCCAGTGAGTCAAAGTGTACATATAGTAACATGTATAAATATTAATGATGCATTCTCTATGTTTTCAAAAATAGAAGGGAAAGAGAAATAGGCTACACGTGTTGATGTGAGCAACTATGTACACAGATGGAAGGATGGAATTAAAGGCAGCTATCTTTGGAGACTGTCTGTCAATCACAGAGAAGTTGATTTAGACCCCCTGACTTTATTGTAGATAAATTAACCAACCGTGTACCTATCTACCTCTGTCTGAACTTATTCTTATGCAAAATAGTATAAAATCCCTATCGTTTGTGCTAATTTTATTTGGGCATTCTCACAGTTGAAGCTTAAGGCATCTTAACTGATACATGAGCTTTTCATCCTCTCTGTGGGATAATGACTTACAAATAAATATCTTCAGATCAAGCTTCTATCCTGAAGCCTTGGTCTGCATATAAAATATTGGAGAATTCTACTTTGATGTGCCTGTTGACTGTCCATTTAATAAATCCACTTTACTGAATTTCTAGAATGAATTTTTGAGTACTTTTTCTATGCCAGCAACTATTCTAGATACTATGCCAGCAAACTAAACGAAAGAAGACAACAATTGACAAACTGCCTAATGTTATTTCAGATGAGGATACACGCTGCAAAAGGCTGTCCTTTAGTCAATATAGTGGAGAGAGAGTTACGAATGGACTAGTGGCTAGAGGAAGGACAGTAAAGGGTTGACATCAGAGGGACGGTAAGGGAAGGACTCTGAGAAGGTGACTTTGATATAGAACTTGAATTATGAGCATGAGTTATACATCAGAATATCTCGGGTAAGAGTGGACCCATCAAAGAGAACAACAAACACAAGGACTCCGGGGGGAAAAAAAAGCTTAATGTGTTTCCTGTATACATTTCCTTTATTCCATCTTTGCTTCTACTGTGTTAGTTCAACCCTTAATTAGCTCTTGCCACGATTAATTAAAAAGCCTCCTTCTTCATTTCCTCATCTCAGGTCCAGCCCCTTCTAATTCAAATTCATCTCATCTGCTAGAATGATCTTTTCTAGAATGCTAGTCTAATCATGTCAGCTTTTTGCTTGACAGTATTCAATGGATCTTCATTGCCTTCAGAATAGAATCCAAAACTCTCAGGACAAAACAGAAAGCCCTTCAAGGTCTTCAATGTCTACTACGTAGATTTAGCTCTTGCAATTCCCTCACCAACACCCCCATTCTATATTACAGCCATAATCAATTGCTGGGTTTCCTGGCTTGTGCCCTGCTTTCTACTTCTCATGCCGTTGTACATACTGCTTTCTGACCCTGGAACATATAGCTCCACCCCATTCTCTTTTTCTCAACTATCTTTCACTTAATTTTGTAGACTCAGCCTGGAATTATCTGTCTTACACTGCTTTCCTTAACACATTTATTCTGGGCTAATTGTTTCTCCTCTGTGTTTCCATGGCATTCAGTAACATCTTCTGATATGGCACTTACTACACAGTATTGCCAGTTTCTGTTTATCTTCCCCATTGATCTTTGGACAATGTGAAGGCAGGGATCTTTTATCTCTTAATCCATAGAACCTATAAGAATGTCTAGCAACATATAACATATATTTAGTAAAATGTATTTTTAAGTATTATTTTTATGTGAAGTGAATGCACTTGTACAACTCTAAAACATATTTCATACAGATCGCAGAATTGAAAAGGAAGTTTTTTTTTTTTTCTTTTTTTTGAGACGGAGTCTCGCTCGCTCTGTCGCCCAGGCTGGAGTGCAGTAGCGCAATCTCGGCTCACTGCAAGCTCCGCCTCCCGGGTTCACGCCATTCTCCTGCCTCAGCCTCCCCGAGTAGCTGGGACTACAGGCGCCCGCCACCACGCCCGGCTAATTTTTTGTATTTTTTAGTAAAGACGGGGTTTCACCATGGTCTGGATCTCCTGACCTCGTGATCCACCCGCCTCGGCCTCCCAAAGTGCTGGGATTACAAGCGTGAGCCACCGCGCCCGGCCCGAAAAGGAAGTTTTATAAAGACAATGCTGCATACTGGAAATAGCATTTAGAGTCAGACTTACATGGGTAACAGTTCATACTCAGCTGGCTAATAGCTGTAACATGAGGGAAATTGCTTAATTGTTCTGTTTTCTTATTTATAAAATAGTTATAATAAAATTTATCTTAAAGTCGTACATATTGCAAATAATATGGTAAAATAATTATTAGAGAGCATGTGATTTTGTATTTACTAAAATGTCACAGGATCATGCCTTCATAACTGTAAAAGCTACTATTTACTGGGAAGTCAATATGGTTCATTCATGGTGCTAAGACCTTGATATGTACTGGTTCACACAATCCTCAAAGAACCTATTTGCAGTAAACATTAATATTGTGAACAAAATGTTTTTTATTTTTCCACATTCCAGGCATGTGATAGGATTCTACTCCTGGCCCCACTGTGGTAGGTGTGGCAAGTTCTGGTCAATGAATTGTGAGTATGTCACTTCCAGGCTGAACATTTAATTGCTGACTTGAAATCTTCCTCCAAGTCTCTCTTTTCTATCTGACCCAAAGATTAAATGCATTTAAGATGATGGCTGCAGCGTCAGCCTGGGCCTCTGAGAGAGGACAATGAGTAACATTCCGTGCTCACCCATGGCGGACATGTAGCATGAATAAGGAATAAAACTACATTTTGACTCAATGAGAATTTTGATTTCTTTTTCTGAAGTGTTCTTAGCCTATCCTGATGGAAACACTACTTCACTGCAGTGTACTATGACCTCCATTTATTTTACAGATAAAGAAACTGAGATTTGGCCGGGTGCAGTGGCTCACGCCTGTAATCCCAGCACTTTGGGAGGCTGAGGCGGGCGGATCACAAGGTCAGGAGTTTGAGATCAGCCTGACCAACATGATGAAGCCCCATCTCTACTAAAAATACAAAAATTAGCCAGGTGTGGTGATGCGTGCCTGTAATCCCAGCTACTCAGGAGGCTGAGGCAGGAGAATAGCTTGAACCAGGGAGGCGGAGGTTGCAGTGAGCCAGGATTACGCTACTGCCCTCCAGCCTGGGGGACAGAGTGAGACTCCATCTCAAAAAAAAAAAAAAAAAATGAGATTTAAAATCTTATTTCCCCATGATTACCTAGCTAGTAAGTGACAGAGTTTGGTTTCTGCCTTTTCTTCTTCACCTATTACATTTCAGGCTTTCTTTTCCTAAATGGATGTCAGGCTCTCTTATCCTAAATTCTCCTGTCTTATAAATAAGTTCCAGTTCAAAACTCAATTCTGTGTAGTGAGTTTTGTTAAAAGGATTCTCATGCACCTCTCAATTCTCTGAATTGTATTGAATATGTTGTATATTCTATACTAACAAGTATACATTGCCTTGCATTGTTTCTGTGACGCTCACATGAGAAAATTATAGCTTTAGAGTGAATGTGAGCTTCTTAAGGGGACTTTGCTTTCTGCTTCTTCACTAATGACCCCCTTATCCTCCTCCCCTGCAGCCAACGCAATACTAATTTCGTACCATTTTGCATAAATACAAGATATTTTTGCTCAGAGATTAAGTTCTTAATAACCTCTTATTTCATTTCTGATTCATAATTGAAACTAAATATTTTCAGTTTACTTTTTCTGATTGTCTCCAAAAAGATGGCGACATTTATGTCTGAAATTCAGTGCCTTATTTTCCCTGAAGCTGCCGTGTCCATTCAGCTTCTTTTTCCAATAGGGATCTGAAAGCCTGTAGTATATTTACATTAAGTTACAAGAGAGGGAAAAAGATTATAATAGTGTTGAAGCTTTTTCCCAAGTACCTTTTCTGCCTTTTTTATGGGTGACAATATGAAGGAGTGCAATGTGGCTAATGAATTTCTGCCTGTATGAGCATAAAGAGTTATACATCAGGCTGAGTGCTGTTATTGACCAATCATGTTGCTCAGCGACTCCTACCCATTTTGTAAAAGTTCATAATATCCTCACTGCAATGGTGGTGCAAAAATACAAGCTGATTTATGAAGAAGATTGGTTTTTTATACCAGTCATTCAGCTCTATTTTCCTGGTAGGAGTGGTGGTAAAAGTCTAATGCGACCCTGAGAATATCTCAAACAACCTAATATGTCTGCGATGAGATCACAATGCAGTCGTATTGCTACCCTTTGTTACTGGTATATGCAACATCCAAAATAAATATGACATTAGGTAAGGCTTGGCCGGGGACTTGACCAACTAGTAGCTTAACTTTGGGAAATTCACCCAATATATCTAAGTTTAAGCTTTGACAAATGAATCTTTTATTTATACAAAGATTTTTAAAAATCGGATGAGCTAAAGAATGTGAAAGCACTTTCGAAATCTGAAATACCATGCAAATATAGGGGATTATTATCAGTAGCTTAAAACATTTTGAGAAGAGAGAGATGGAAGCAAAATTTGTGATGTGTGCATTTGTGTTCTATGTAGCTGAATAGCAAAAATAAACATACATATAATAAAGCCATCACCAATATAGAAACATCTTTCAGTAAGACATAGAAAGAAATGTTTCAAAGCGATATCTTGGTAGACTAAATTGTATGATCACTTCTGCTTCTGGCCAGAAGCAACTGATATCAGATTGATCTCTTGCTGTAATAATCAGAAAGCAGGATAAAGGTATAAAAGAACTCTTTTCATATGTTGAACAAGAGACAGTGCAGGAATATAGTTTCTAAGAGAATAAAAACAGATGAGATAAGCCTCATCGTGCCCCTGTCTTTGTATCTGGAATTACTCTGAACAGCAGTGCATGGGGGGGCAACCCGGCAGAGCACAGCAGGCTCGATAAGTTGTGAAGGCTGAGATTGGGATTTGGGAGCCCTTGGAATTTGGTGGGCAAGGTCTTGAGAAGGCAGACGCTGTGGTGAGCCTCAGGGTACATAACAGAGACCCAAAAAAGCTCAGGCATAGAATTAGGGCAAAACTAATTCTAGAGTAAAGACTATTCTAGACTCACATGAACAAAGATATACAAAAATCCTCCAAAGGATCCAGCTGCTTAAGTCACAAGTAAATTAGTTTCATGATAAAAATGAATAAACTTTAACACTCTTTAAACAACAAAATCTAGAATATTCATACTGCCTAACACAAAATTTCAAAATGAGACAGGCAAATAAAAAAATGTGGCTCATGACCAGGAAAAAACCTCAGTAAACAGAAATAGGACCATAAATAGCAGAAATGCTAAAATTTGTAAAAATATATTTTTAGAAATCAATTAAAATATGCCCCAACATTTAAAATAATAAAGATGATAGAAATAGAAGATATTTAAAAAACAAAATTTATTTTGTCATTGAAAAATTTTAAATAATATTTAAAATTCACTACAGAAGATTAATACCCAATTAAAAATAGCAGAAGGAAAAAAAATCAGTAATCTTGAGACACAGCAATTTAGTCTATTAAATAGATTAAATAAATGAAATAAAATGAAATTTCAGGGACAATAAAATGAAAATTAAAGTGAACAGAAATTTAGTGACCTTTGGAAAAATTCAACTATAAATATAATTGAATTAAGAGAAATAAGTGAGGCTGAAAAATAATTGAATAAACTTCAGCTAAAAGTACTACAAATTTGATTTATAAAACTATAAACCTATAGGCCTAAGACATTCAACAAATCACAAGGACGATTAAACACTCAGAAAATCAAATCAGATACATTAAAATAAAGCTGATGAGAATCAGTGATAAAAGAGAAATCTTAAAAGGAGAGAAAAAATAAAATAATATATAGGTAAACAAAGATAAAATAGAATGAAGATATTTCAGAAACAATGAAAGATAGAATACATTGAACAAACTCTCTAAAGTGTGAAAAGTAAAAAACCGTCATATAGAATTTTATGCCCAGCAAAAATATCCCTCAAAACTGAAGGCAAACAAAAACTGGTAGAATTTAGCACTAGCAGACCTGCCTTCAGAAATGTTAAAGTGAAGAACAGAAAAGTATTGTCAATACATAGCTAAATTTAAAATATATTTGTTTTATTGTTTTTTAATTTGTTTAAAAGATAATTTACTTTTAAAAGCAAAATAACAATGTATCAGTGGATTTATAATATATGTAGAAACTACATGCCTGTCAGCAATGCAAAAAGGACAAGAAGGGGAAAGAGATGTACACTGTTGTATATTGCTTACGGTAAATGAGTTTCATGGAGAAATATTTAAATACTAGAAGAACCACTCATAACAAAATGAAGAATAACTGAAAAGGCATTATAGAAGAAAAATGGAATATTAAAAATTATTTAATTAATCCAAAAGCTAGCTGGAAAGATTAGTAACTGAGACCATATGGAATTGGTGTTAAGATAGACACACAGATTAATGAAATGGAACAGAGGCCAGAAATAGAGCCACATGTACATGATCAAATGATTTTCAACAAAGGTGCCCAGGTAATCAGTGTGGAAATGACAGAGAAACAGGGGAAGTCCAGGTAAAAGCTTTGGCCCCTCAGAGGCCTTCTCTGAGAAAGCAGTCATGAGAGTGAGGCTGGTGTCTCGAAGGAAGCGTGAGGGCAATGGTCCTTCTCAGGTATCATGCATCCAGGTTGGGTATTGGGTATGAAGCGTGAGACCCTTAGCAGACTGCTCCATGAGCTTCTCTGGATGCTTTCAATTTCAGCAGGTTCATGGGTTTATAAATAATCACTGAGAAATGTAATTTTTTTTTTTTTGAGACAGAGTTTCATTCTTGTTGCCCAGGCCAGAGTGCAATGATGTGATCTCAGCCCACTGTAACATGCACCTCCCCGGTTCATGCAATTCTCCTGCCTCCGCCTCCCGAGTAGCTGGTATTACAAACATGCACCACCACACCCAGCTAATTTTTGTATTTTTAGTAGAGATGCGGTTTCACCATGTTTGTCAGGGTGGTTTCTAACTTCTGACCTCAGGTGATCCACCTGCCTCGGCCTCCCAAAGTGCTGGGATTACAGGCATGAGCCACCGCACCCAGCCTGAGAAGTGTAATTTTTCAATAACTCTGTGGCAGCTATTCACAAGGATGAGCCCCCATTTTCTGTCACAAGCATATGCCCTTAAAAAAAAATCATTGCTTTCTGGACAACAGATTACACTAGTTCCACAACTCTTTCAAGAGTAATAATTAAAAAGAAAAGAAGCAAGAGAGATATAGAATTCGAACACCATTGTGCACAGAACCAGTTTCCTGTGCCTGAGCCCTGGATGGCAAGGGGTCTTAGCCAAGCCCTCTCTCAGGCTGCTGCACTAAAGCCAAGGCTGGTTTCACTGTGGACTAACAGAAAGCTGCCTTGCTTTGTGATCTGGGGGCAAAAGAATCATATTATTTTTAAAAAATTAAAAACATGTAATGAAAGGTGATGGAGAGAAAAACACATTATTAGATACTTCAGAGGCATATATATATATGCAATATTTATTTATATATATGCATATATAGAAATATATTCACACATATACACACACACAGATACACATACACACACAGAGGGAAAGAGAGAGGGAGAGATATATTATAGGGGATTGGCTCACATGATTACGGCAGCTGACAAGTCTCAAGATCTGTCAGAGTGAGCTGACCCAGGATTGCTGATGGTGTAGTTCCATTCCAAAGGCCAGCAGGCACCAGGCCCAGAAAGAGTAGATGTTTCCGCTGGGGTCTGGAGACAGGATAAAGCTGATATCCGAGTCTGAAGACAGGCAGCAAGAATTCTCTTACTCAGAGGGAGGGAGAATCAGTCTTTTTTTTATTCTTTTCAGGCCCTCCTGCCCACATGAGGGAGGACGACCTGCTTTGCTTTCTCTACCAGTTCACATGTTCACCATCTCACAGAAGCACTCAGAATAGTGTTTGACCAAATATCTGGACCCCCATGGCCTAGTCAGGTTGACACATAGAATTAACCATTACGGACGCTTTTGGGTTATGGGTCTTGACTGTACATTCTGATATAAAGTTAGATAAGTGAACCCCTTACAGTGAGAGTTTAATTTAAAAATTTCCAGGATTACCTGTAGACTTTACACAGGGGAAAAAATGGAAAACTAAATATTCCTATTGTTTAATGATTAAGTGAGAAGGGTTATCATGTCTCTGGAAGACATTTTCCAATGCCCACACCAAAACCCAGGGAGTAGGAGGGGAAAACCCAAGTTAACTGTGGTTTTTCACACCCTGCCTGGGGTCTGGTCATTACATGTGCAACTGGTAAGTGGGCAGAAGAGCTCATCTGTGAAGAGGGAAGCGAAAATGGTTGTTTTATGAGTGTTTAAGCACCCACAGCTTCGCTAAGCTCTTTATTCCCCTGCCTCCAAAATGTAATCGCCCTTCATGGGTGAGAAATTCTGTTTATTTTAATGAGAATCTCTTCTGTCTAACACTGATTTTCTGGGACTAGACGAAGGCAGTGGTCAGAAAGGATACCAAATTCTTCTGCCTTTGCTGGGCTCTAGTCAACTGCTTCCAGGAAACCTTCCCACAGCCAGAGCTTCCACCTGCTTGCTAAGAAAGGCCATCTTTCCTGGAACTTACGGTCTACACCCTTCCACTGGACGCCTGATGGCACAGACCTTTGGATTCTCCCATTTTTCTTGTGCTTTAATAATTCCACGCGAATAGAAAGGCTCTGGAAATGATTTCATTTTTGTGCCCCCACTCCCTGTGCCCACCCCCCACCCTCACCCCATGTCTCAGCTCCATCATTTCACATGGAAGTGACACAGGGCTTGGTGAATTGAGCGGTGGGACCCCCTGTTGGTTGTGCCCTAGTTAGCTTTGGCGTTTAGTCTTCCTCTTTTCTTTTCCATTGCCCCTAATCCAGTCCAAGGCATCTAGAGTCCTGCAAGTCTCCTAAATGGTTCTAAGCACCTCTAACCCATTCTGTAGTCATCCTATTACAATTCAGGCCTAATCATCTTATTGCCTTGCTTAAAGCTTTTCAAAGATTTATCCCATTGCTCTTAGGACAAGAGCCAAGCACTCTAGTCCGGCCTCGACAAGACCTGCACGATCTGACCTCTCATTACTGCCCCTTTATCTTTTGTGCTCCAGCAACACAAGCCTTCTTCAGGTCCTCAGAAAAGCCAAGCTTCTCACTCTTCAATTTCCTCTGTCTATAATTTATCCTCTTTGAGTCCTCCCTCTCATTTTCTTATTCCAATATCTTAAATGTTTTATCAGTCGCATCACTTCCAAGGGAATTTGTTGTGACTCCTCAGACGAGGTCAGATCTCTCGGTTATAAACTCTGTCCACATCCTCTGCTGCTTCTAACACATCGTAATTGTGCTTAAGTGATTACTTATTAATACTAACTTATCAATAATCTATTTCTACTAATAATTAATTATTCAGGGGAGGAACTGCTGCATTCCCAAGCAGTGGGGACCATAGCCAGAGTGGGAGCTGGAAGGTTGTGAGTCTTGAGCTGTGATCACCTCAGGGAAACTAAGGCTTGAAAACTGAGCTCTTCAGGAGCAAATCTAGGACAGTAAGGGGTGGTAGCAAGTGAGCAGTGATGGGGCTCAGGCTGAGGCAGTCCCCTAGAGTGTTAGGGCCAATTATCAATGCAGAGCTGGACGGTGCTCAGCTCAATGGGCTGTCAGCAAGCTGTGAACCTGGAGGTGGTAGAGAGGGATGGAGGGAAGCAGCCAGCCACTTCTGACGCTTATTTAACATGGCCCTGAACCAGCGGGGCACCCTGTAGAGGCAGCACAGAGAAAGGAGCAGCAAGTGGCCACAGAGATGGTGCTGTCCAAGGCAGATCTGGAGCACGCAGAGGAGCTGAGGCCCTCTGCCAAGGAGTCCAAGAGCAGCCAGACTGATGGAGTAGGCGCCGTGGAGGCTCCACTCTGAGAAAGTGTTCCCAAGGAGAAAACCAGCAGGAGAGACACTCAGGCACCTTCCTGATAAACTTGAAGACACAGGGGCTTGGGCAGAGCGCCTAGAAATAGCAATGCAGAGATGAGAAAAACCAACTAACACAGGAGAGGAAGCTTGGCCCAGAAGCATCTGGAGCCCATGGCGCGGGCCTCATGGAAGCCAGGGCCTGCCAGGCTCTCTGCTGACTCCTACTTTGTTCAAGGCCAATTCATGCCTTTACCTCATTGAAATTTGTCAGTCATTGCATCTTCATAGATTTATCTTTTATTACCCCTACCTTCCTTTAGGCACTCTGATCACATCTATAGGAGACTGAGATTGCCCCAAAGCTCACTGATGATCTGTTGATTGGTTTTTCTGTTGAATCTTTTCTTTGTCTAAGTTTTATTTTGGATGGTTTCTACTGTTGTGTTTTCAATTTCACTAATGTTAATTAAGAATGCTTAATCTGCCATTAATCCCATTCACTATATTTATTTTAGATATTGTAATTTTTGTCTTTAGAAATGTCATGTATGTCTTTTTTTGTTGTTTTTTGTTTATTTATTTGTTTGTTTTTTGAGACAGAATCTGGCTCTGTTGCCCAGGCTGGAGTGCAGTGTCATGATCTCCGCTCACTGCAACCTTCTGCTTCGCGGGTTCAAGTGATTCTCCTGCCTCAGCCTCCTGAGTAGCTGGGATTACAGGCACCTGCCACCACACCCAGCTAATTTTTGTATTTTTAGGAGAGACGGGGTTTCACCATGTTGGTCAGGCTAGTCTCAAACTCCTGGCCTCGTGATCTGCCTGCCTCGACCTCCCAAAGTGCTGGGATTACAGGCGTGAGCCACTGCGCCTGGCCTGATGTATTTCTTTTTAAAGTAACTTCCATGCTTCTATTTAGCTTTTTGAATACATGGAATGCAGTTATACAATGATTATAATGTCCCTTTCTGCTAATTCTAACATTAATGTTTTTTCCTGTTTAGTTTCAATGGATTGATTATTATCCTTATTATGAGCTGTAATTTTCTGCTTCTTTGTATGTTTAGTAATCTTTAATTGGATGCCATACTTTGTGAATTTTAACTTGTTAGATACTGAATATGTTTGTATTCTTTTAAATATTATTGAGCTCCTCCCCCACCCCCCGCCCCCAGAATGCAATTAGAGATTACATTATGAATGACTATATGTCGACAAACTAGAAAACCTAGCAGAAACGGATAAATTCCTGGGCACATACAGCCCACCAAAATTGAACCAAGAAATAAAACACCTGAACAGAACAATTACAGTAATAAGACTGAATCAGTATTAGCTGGGTAGGAAAATAATTTGTACACCAAACCCCATGACACACAATTTACCTATATAACAAACCTGAACATTTCCTCATGAACCTAAAGTAAAAGTTAAAAAAACAAACAAACAAACAAAAACAGAAAGCCTAGGACTAGATAACATCACTGCTGAATTCTACTGAACATGTAAAGAATTTATACCAATTCTTCTCAAACTTTTCCAGAAAACTGAAGAGAAGGGAATTCTCATCTTATGAGGCCAGCATTTCTCTAATTCCAAAACCAAACAAGGACACAAGAGAAAAACAAAAACTATATGCCAATATTCCCAATGAATATAGACACAAAAATCCTCAACAGTCCCTCAGGTGGGACTTATCCTAGGGATGCAAGGATGGTTCAACATACTCAAATCAATAAACATAATACATCACATCAACAGAATAGAGAAACAAGATGATCATCTCAATAGATACAGAAGGAGCATTTGATAAAATTTGACAGCGTTCATGATAAAAATTCTCAACAAATTAGGCATAGGCGGAGTGTACCTCAACACAATAAAGGCCATATATGACAAACCCACAGCTAACATCATACTGAAATGTGATAAAACTGAACTGGAACAAGGCAAGGATGCCGACTCTTAACACTCTTATTCAACATAATACTAGAAGCTCTAGCTAGAGTAATTAGGCAACAGAAAGAAATAAGGGGCAGGGAGGTGGGGAAGGGAGAGCATTAGGAAAAAGAGCTATTGCATGCTGGGCTTAATACCTAGGTGATGGGTTGATAGGTGTAGCAAACCACCATGGCACACGTTTACCTATGTAACAAACCTGCACATCCTGCACACATACCCCAGAACTTAAAATAAAAATTAAAATTAAAAAACTCTCTACATTGAAAAGGAGAAAGTAAAAATTGTCCCTCTTTGCAAACAACGTGATCTTATATGTAGAAAACCCTAAAAGCTCCAGCACAAAACCTTTAGAACTGATAAACAAATTCAGTAAAGTTGAGGGATACAGACTCAACAGACAAAAATCAGTAGCATTTCTATAAACCTAACTCACTGAAAAAGAAATCATGAAAGCAATCTCATTTATAATAGCTACCCAAACAATACTCAAAATACATTTAACTAAGGAGATGACAAGGGATTAATAACCAACTATATAACGAGCTCAAGCAACTCTATAGGAAAAAAATCCAATAATCCAATTAAAATATGGAAAACAAGATCTGAATAGACATTTCTCAAAAGAAGAATACAAATGGCAAACAGGTATATGAAAAGATGCTCAATATCACTGATCATCAGAGAAATGCAAATCGAAACTACGTAAGATATAATCTCACCCCAGCTAGAATGGTTATTAGAAAAAAAAGACAAAAATAACAAATTCTGGCAAGGATGTGGATAAAGGGGAACTTTTATAGTATTTTTAGTGGGAATGTGAAATTAGTACAACTACTATGGGAAACAGTATGAAGGTTCCTCAAAGAACTAAACATGGAACTACTAGATCATCCAGCAATCCCACTACTGGGTATACGGACACAGAAAAGAAAATTAGTATATACTATCAAAAAGATATCCCTGCACTGCCATGTTTATTGCAGCACTATTCACAATAGCCAAGAATTGAAATCAACCTAAGTGTCCATCAGCAGATGAATGGATAAATAAAATGTGGTATATGCATATGATAGAATATTATTCAGCCATAAAAAAGAATAAAATTCTGTCACTTGCAATAACATGGATGAACTCAAAGGACA